>NC_044204.1:0-170000 GCF_900880675.1 Sparus aurata | reverse complement strand
TCGACCTTGAACACAAATTAATCAGACTGAATCAACATTTAACATGAGTTAATCAGACTGTATTGACATTGAACATCAATGAATCAGACTGTGTTGACCTTGAACACGAGTTAATCACACTGAACCGACCTTGAACACGAGAGAATCTCGCCCCAAATGCTTAAGTCGCCAAAATGCAACTTAGGCTTTTTTTGTGAATGTATATGAGTCAAACCTTCGTGTAAAAGCATAATTACGTCGAAAGAGGCACTTTTAAGATTTATTGTATTTTCGTTTTCGGGTCAAACTCATTTTCAATCGGAGTGCTTGGGGCAAATTAGCGATAGCATCAAAATATGTTCACGTGTATTTACAGGTGTATAATGTGTGTTTAATTTGTTTACAGATGTTCACACATGATTGCATTTGTTAACTGGTGTTCACATGTCACAAATGTTTCTATGTGTTTCAGGAAACTGATCCAGACTTTAACCACTGTGCGGTGTGTATTGAAGCCTACCAGCTCAACGATGTGGTTCGCATCCTACCCTGCAAGTGAGTCTAAAAGCATCAGCAGTGTCTAGTCTCCCTGTACTGTATAAATACCACTGAGCCAGTATGAGCAGTCAGACCAGTTTGACACAGACTGGTCCACCTCTGAGGTCTCTGTATCCATGTGATGAACAACATGACACACCAAATCTGAGCTCGTCCTTCAGGCTGTCAGCTGAATCTTTTTCATGATTGTCCTCACGTGAGAAATGTCTCTGTCTCTGCAGACATGTCTTCCATAAAGTGTGTGTAGACCCCTGGCTGAACGAGCACTGCACCTGCCCCATGTGTAAACTCAACATCCTCAAAGCTCTCGGCATCATGGTGAGTCATCGATGACATCAACAACAGCTACACACCAGCTGTTTCTGTGACAACCAACCTGTCTCTAGTGTCTGTCCTCCTTCTGTCTGTCTCCTTTGTGTCTCCTTCAAGTCTTCTTTATGTCTCCTCTGTCTCTCCTTTCTGTTGTAACGTGGTCGGTGAAGAGGAAGGTTATGGTCCGCTTTCAGTGGCGGTAGCTCTGGTTAGCTCAAACAACACGGCAGGCAACATGTGGGATTTCCGCACATACTTTTATTCCACTGTAAATTACAGACCATACTAAGCCAGGTCGCTACGGCACTAGTTATCAGATGCATACATGCCTTGACATACATAGGCCGAGGATCCTACACCTATACATCACAATATAAAATAAAATAAAAGGGGGTCTTCACTCCGTTGGCGGCATTGCTACGCATGGTGGAGCTTCATCAACTCTTCTTCTAGGTACAGGTTACACTATCCACTTGACAAAAGGAGGCGCCACCTAGTGCTGCTACATTCAATAACTTTGACTGTTACATATTTCCCCCTGGTGAACATAAGGCTGTCCTCAGCCGTACACAGCATGACAAGTACCCAAGCTTCACTTAACATTTCGTAATACATTAGTCCATAAAAAGTGAGTTGTAATACTCAAGACAAGCGGTACACAGCAGAAGACGTAACCAAGCTACACTTAGCATTTCGTAATACATTACTCCATAAAAAGTTAGCCGTAACACACAGGTTAAGAAAACATGCTCAGCACACCGACATACATATCAGTTGACAGAGTACAAAAACAAAAAGTTATGCCATATCTCAAAATACAAGGTGCAAAAGTATGCAGCAAAATCCCACTTTTTTCTTTGCTTTACTAAACAACCACTTCAGTGAAACTAACCAGTGGTGAACACAGAAGGCACGATACTCAACATAAACACAACAAATGCAAAAACATTTTAACTCTTTACTGCACAGAGTATCTGTTAGTCATATAAACCAGATGACTTAACAACCCAACTGCTTATATCAGGTCAAGTCTCTCCTCTGCAGCGTCCAGCTTCTTCTGACTGTCCCCCAGTGAGACATCAGTCTTCTTGGGAGGGAACAGGGGGAAGCTGACCTTAGCATGTGGGGGCTGGGGTGGCCAGGATGACCTCCAAGGCCTGGCCTGAGGCCCTTTTGTCGAGCTCCTTGACCCGGGTATCTTCGGCAGGCGCCATCTTTAGAGTGCACTTCACAAAGCTAGCCCGCAGTGAAAAGACTTATCTTGTCCAGACTGAACACGGAGGTCGTTCGTTTTCTCCTTAATGTCCAGCTAATAGGAAAGCAACAGAAAGCACACACATCCAATGCTGCCAACTCCAGTAACGTAACACCAGCATTCACAGCTACAGTTAGCTTGAGGAGAAGTTAGCTTCCAACATGGCACTGTCGCGGCCGGGAAAACTGTAACTCACACGGATTCCCGCGATGTAGAAGCGTAGAAGGCATGCCGGTCCGGTCCGGTCCGTGCGTGCGAAGAGAGGTCCAGGGGATAATGTTCGGGCGCCAATAGTAACGTGGTCGGTGAAGGGGAAGGTTATGGTCCGCTTTCAGTGGCGGTAGCTCCGGTTAGCTCAAACGACACGGCAGGCAACATGTGGGATTTCCGCACATACTTTTATTCCACTGTAACTTACAGACCATACCAAGCCAGGTCGCTACGGCACTAGTTATCACATGCATACATGCCTTGACACACATAGGCCGAGGATCCTCCACCTATACATCACAATATAAAATAAAATAAAAGGGTGGTCTTCACTCTGCTGGCGGCATTGCTACGCATGGTGGATCGGAAGCACATCAACTCTTCTTCTAAATCAAATCAAATCAACTATTTATAGAGCACTTTTCTTTTTTTTTTTTTATAATTTGCCATTTTTATTGACATTATGCTTCCAATGTGACATGTACATCCATTTCAATTATTAATCAGAGTGTCAGCATAAATGTCCTTTTTTTATGGTAACAAGAAAAAAGAAAGGAAACCAAAAACACAATAAACATATGAACACGTAGGGAGCGAGTTATGGTTATTGCTACACACACAGCATATTATTTAAAATTTAACAAGTCAAAGTCTGGCCTGAGTGGTGTTATATAGTTCATCCATTTCTTCCAACGTAAAACAAACAAGTCCTTCTTGTAATTCACATCTGCAGTTAATTTCTCCATTCTGCATATGTCCATCGTAATGTCCATCCACATGGTCAATGTTGGGCTCTCCTGTGAAAGCCATTTTTTGGTGAGGGCCTTCTTACTTGCCACCAACAGGATACTAAACAAATATTTGTCCCTCCTTGGCCATCCTTCAGGCACGAGTCCAAAGAAAAACACTTTACTTTCCAGAGGCAACTGACTCCCAAAAATTACTTTTATTGCATTATGAATTCCCTTCCAATAGGTTTTAATAACCCCACAGTCCCAGAAAACATGATAATGATTTGCATTTGTACTGCCAAAATTTCTCCAACAGGCTAGGGAGTTTCCTTTATAGTGAGAATTTTGGTAAGGTGTAATAAAATATCTAATGAGGCTTTTCCAGCCAAACTCCTTCCAACTCTGTGAGCTGCTACACTTCCATTGATATTCCCAGATTGTTACCCACTCTTCCTCCGTCAGATCTATTCCTCCTTCCACTTCCCATTTTTCTTTAATATATAGGGATGAATGTGCTTTCTTGTTTATAAGCCCTTTATATAGACCTGAGATAATACCTCTATCTTTGTTTGAACTATATGCCCTTTTAAACAGATCTAACAGCTGTTTGCTTGATTCTGATATGTATTTTAGCTTGTCACTAACGAAATGTCTCAGCTGCAGGTAACGATAGAAATCCTGTGCCTCTAGAGCATATTTGTCTTTAATTTGTTCAAAGCTAAGTAGTGTGTTTTCCTTTATTATCTTACATAGAGCCGTTAATCCTTTATTTGTCCATTCCTTGAATCTTGTGTCTAATTGATTTGGAGCAAACCGTGTGTCATATGCACACCATTTAAGGATCACGATATCCTCTTCTAATTTGTATTCTGTTATTACTGTTTTCCAAATTTTAAGAGTCGTCCTGATCCACGGATTTTCTGTATTTTTTATAAAGTCTTGTAGACTACTATCAGCTATAAGTGCTTGTATGGGAGTGGAAGTCAGACCCTCTTCGATGTTTTTCCACTGAGCATCATATGAGGGGTTACACCAGCATATCAAAGGTCGTAGTTGTGCTGCCCAGTAGTAATCTCTGAGCGAAGGAAGGCCCCATCCCCCTTTTGCTTTTGCTAATTGTAGCGTTTTAAATCGGATTCGGGGCTTTTTACCTTGCCAAATGTATCTGGACAAAATTTTGTCCCATTCATTAAATTGTTTTTGGCCTAATTCTGTCGGTAGGGTTTGGAATAAATATAATAATTTAGGTAGAATATTCATTTTAATCGAGTCTATTCTTGAACCAAAACTTAAATATGGGATTAGATTCCATCTTGCTATATCCTCTTTAATTTGTTTTTGTATCGGTGAATAGTTACGTTGCGATAGTTCTGTGAGGTCCTTTGGTATTATAACCCCCAAATACTTGAAATATTCTGTTTCCCATGTTAGATGGTACTTACTCTTAATTTCGTCTGGTGGGCTGTAGTTGTATTTAAGCAGTTGTGTTTTATTTATGTTAATTTTGTATCCCGATAACTGGCCAAAGTATTCAAATGATTGCATTAGTTTAGGTAGAGAGTTTGTTGGTTGACCCAGAAAAATCAAAATATCATCTGCATAGCAGGCTAATTTATGCACTTTCCCCTGGATATTAACGCCTATTATTTCTTTGTTTTGTCTTACATATTGAGAAAATGGTTCTAAATATAGTGCAAATAATAGTGGTGAACATGCACAGCCTTGCCTTGTGCCTCTTTCCAAAGTAAAACTATTTGATAAGCAGCCATTTACTTTAATTCTAGCAGTGGGGTTATTATATAATGCTTGTATTGTTTTAATTATTGTTTCGTGTAGGCCAAATCTATGTAGAACTCGATACAAGAAACTCCAGTCCACGGAGTCGAAGGCCTTTTCCGCATCGATACTAATTACCATAGCTGCTGTTTTGTTCTTTTGGATGTGGTTAATAATTTGTAACATTCGTCGTATATTATCTTGCGTTTGACGCTCTCGAATAAAACCTGTCTGGTCATTATGTATTAAATTAGGTAAAAACCTTTCTAATCGTCTAGCCATGATAGAAGTGAACAGCCTATAATCTATGTTAAGAACCGATATAGGTCTATAAGATCCACATTCTAATTTATCCTTGTTTTCTTTTGGAATGGCAGATATAATTGCTTCCTTCCAACTGGGTGGTGTTTGTGCCTTCTTTAAAGCCCAATTCAATGTAGGAAGCATCACTGGTATTAGCTCTTCTTTCAACTCCTTGTACCATTCTGCCGTATAGCCATCTGATCCTGGCGATTTATTTGATTTGAGTTTACTTATTGCTATTTTTAGTTCCCTTTCTGTTATGTCGTCAATCAATATTTTATTCTGTTCTTCATTTAACGCTGGTAATTCCAGAGAATCCAAAAAATTATCTATTTCAGCTATGCTGCCTCCTGTCTTTTTAGTGTAAAGGGTCTTATAAAATGTTTCAAAGGCTTCCAGAATTTCATTCAATTTATTTTTTGTTGTTTTGGTCACTGGATCTTTAATGTTATGAATTGTGTTCTGTGCCATTCTCTTTTTAAGTTTCCAGGCCAAGACTTTCATTGATTTGGATCCACCTTCATAATATCTTTGTTTAAGAAACATTAGATTTTTCTTAATTTCATACGTTGTTAAATTATCAATTTCGTTTCTTGTTTTCCTGATTTCCTCCAGTAGATCCTGTGCTGTTTTCTCCTTATGTTTTTTCTCCAACTCTTTTAATTTGTTTTGTAATTCTCCCATTTTTTTATTTCTCATCTTTTTTTTGTAGGAGGATATTGCTATAATTTTCCCTCTCAGGACAGCCTTTAGGGCATCCCACAGAATGGGGGGGGATACATCCCCTTTATCATTCATTTCCATGTAGAAATGGATCTCTCTTTTCATCTGTTCTTTAAAGTGAGGATCATTGAGCAGGCTTGAATTTAGTTTCCAGTTGTTCAATTTTGGTTGTAGGTTTAAATCTACAGACAGGTACATCGGTGCGTGGTCACTTAGGTCTATTGTCCCAATTTCGCATGTATTTATTTTATCTTTATCTTTTCCAAATGTTAAAAAATAATCTATTCTTGTGTATAATGAGTGGGGTGAGGAGTAATGGGTAAAATCTCTTTGATTGGGATGCAAGTCTCTCCATATGTCAATTAAGCCAACCTCCTCAAATAATATATTAATTTTCTTAACCAATGACTTAGTATTCTGTGCTTTCCCATTGGAGGTATCTAGTTTTGGCTGTAAGTGTATATTTAAATCTCCCCCACAGATTAGAAGTCCCACTGTTTCTGATGTTATCATATCGACAACTCTCTTGAAGAAGTGGATGTCACTTCCGGGCGGCGCGTATACATTTAGCAATGTAACTGGGTCACCCTCAATGTTTCCTCTTACTAATATAAATCGTCCCTCCCTATCACTTATCTCTAATATTTTTTCAAAGTGTAATTTGCCTGATAGAAGGATTGCGACTCCTCTCCTTCGTCCAGCTTTATAAGAAGAAGAAAACACACTTGTAAAACCCATTCTTTTCAATTTCTCATGTTCCTTAAAATCCAGGTGGGTTTCCTGTAGGTATACTATTTGTGCTTGTTCTTTCCTCATTTTAGTTAGTAACTTACTACGTTTTATTGGATTCAACAGACCATTTACGTTATAAGAGATTATTTTTATCTTGCCACTAGCCATATCCTGATTGTCTGGGTGTTTTTATAATAGCAGAACCTGGTGCAATCCATATACTCCCTGAACACACATAAACAAACAGTATATAAACATTACAGCTGTATAGAACTCCAGCTGCAGAAAGAACCTTTAGTTGTCCTTGAACAGATAGAAGATCAAAAGAAAATATGTTGACTTCCAACTGTGGGGTCTCCAGTAAGACCCTGAGTAAGCCCCGGCGGAAGGGGGGCTTCGAAGGGGAGCCTCTCTCACCTGTCGGTGGAAAAGGGCCTTCGTTTGCTCTCCAGCTACTGTCCATGTCTTTCACAGCACAGGTAAAGCACCCGACCATTTTAACTGACTATATTGCCAAATATAGTTCTTATCTTTAAGATAAAAAATAAAAAAAAAAGTCCCTAATAATATATAAATCTCACCTCATCAGCCTTCGGGGACGTCTAAAAACAAAAAAAAGAAAGAAAAGGCTCACCGTTGGTCCCCATAACATATCAGTTCTTCCGTGTCCTGTAGTCACTCCTGTTCTTGGCGTCTGAATGCTTGGAGTCTCTCCTTATAGTCCCGGGTCCGATCCTTATTCACCTGGCCCCTGGTCCTTCTCGCTGTGCGCCACGACAGATGACGGATCTGCTCCAAAAAGGTCTCCGGGCGTTTGATGACCGTTACCGGGAATCCCCTCTTTGCCAAGTCGCTCGTCGCCTCCTCCACCGAGCCGTATAGCACCGTTCCCTCCGGATAAAATACTCTCATCTTTGCTGGGAACGGGGTTTGGAACCGGATTTTCTTCTCCTTTAACACAGCTTTCACCTCTGCATACTCCTTCCGCTGCTTCAGAACCTCAGGTGCATAATCATGATCCAGATTAATCTTGTTTCCCAGGTACTCAAACCCACGTCTCTGCCAAGCTAGTTTTAGTATTTCCTCTTTAGTTCTGTAGTTGGCCATTTTGGCAACAATGGATCGTGGCGCCACGTTTGGTGATGGCTTTGGCACCAGGGCGCGGTGCGCCCTCTCAACTCGTACTTCAACTGAATCAGGCAACTCCAGTTTGTGCCTTAATAAACGTTCCACAAAAGCGACCATTGATGGTGCGTCGTCTTCCGATCCTTCTTTGACACCGTATATTCTGATATTTTCTCTTCTGGACCGTCCCTCCAGGTCCGTCAGCTTAGCATTCATTTCAACATGCAGTTTAAGCATCTCTGTTACCGCTTCCTCATTAGCTTTTATTCGAGTTTCAGCGTCCATGATCCTTTCCTCAGCCTCTTCCATTCGCTTGTTTGTCTTGTTTATATCCTCTCGGATTCCCCTGAGCTGTGTATCATTATCTTTCCTAAATTCCCTCAGTTCTCTGAGTATAAGGTCCAGGCTCGCATTGCTAGCTTGTTCCCCTTCGTCTGTTAGCGTGTCGTTGTCCTCCACGGCGCTGCTAGCAGGTGAGGTCTGGTCGTCTCCGTCTCCCTCCTGTAACTCACACGGTGTAGGGTTCTTTTTGCTTCTACCTTTTGGCATCTTAAAGCCCTCAACTTGTTTTCCACTTAAGTACTAGTCGTTACGAATTCGAGTCGCTGTGGGCTATTTTTTATCTCTGAGGTCGGGAGCTCGTTCTCCTATGCTGCCATCCTCTTTCGCGCCCTATAGAGCACTTTTCATACATGGACATGTAGCACAAAGTGCTTTACACAAGCAAGATAGAACAATAATAAAGAAAGCCCCTCCCTCCCATCTTCCATACTATAGACACGCACACATACATACACACACACACACACACGCGCGCGCGCATGCGCGCACACACACACGTACACACACAGACCCACACACACACACCTGCACACTCTTACTACTGGCAATAAGATGACACGGCAAGACACTGAGGATTGAGGAACTACACCTTTGGGGCCGTCCACACTGGGAGGAGTCACAGGCTGTGCCACGGGGGGCACCAGTGCCCAGGCCCCCGACCCTGACAGACAACGGCTGGCCAGGACGAGGGGACCCAAGGACAGCACCCCCAGCAGCAACCCGGACATAGCTCCCAGTGTGGAGGACCCCCCTGAGGAAACTCTGGAGTTAAACCTTAAAAACTAAAGACATAAGATAAGATAAAAACCCTGACAAAAGATAAGTAAATGGAGTGAACAGTTAAAAGGATATAAATACGTAAGATAATAAAATAAAAATAGTACCGAAGATAAATAAAAATAAAATTATTTAAGATTAAAATCGTTTTTTTTTTTTTAAAAACAAGATAAAAGCAACAACATAAAATACGATAGAACCACATAAGCATGGAATAAGAATTTAAAATATTAGTTAAAAGCCTGATTAAAAAGGTGTGTCTTTAACCTTCCCTGAAAAATATCAACAGTCTCTGCAGACCTGAGGTTCTCCGGCAGGCTGTTCCACAAGCGGGGGCCAAAGTGGCTAAATGCCGCCTCGCTGTGGGTTTTAGTTCTTGGTTTTGGTATGGATAAAAGGCCAGTGCCGGAGGACCTCAGGGTCCGCGAGGGTTGATAAGGTAAAAGTAGGTCAGATAAGTAGGAGGGCGCAAGGCCGTTTAGACATTTAAAAACCAGTAAAAGAACCTTAAAATCGATCCTGAAGCGGACAGGGAGCCAATGGAGTGACTCTAAAACTGGTGTAATGTGCTCCCGCCCTCTGGTCCTCATCAGCACGCGTGCGGGTGAATTTTGTAATAATTGGAGATTTAGGGTACTCTTTTTGGGAAGACCAGAGAGCAGGGCATTACAATAATCTAAGCGACAAGAGATAAAAGTATGCATTAGCACCTCCGTACTGGCCTGGGAGAGAAACGGGCGGATTCTGGCTATGTTCTTAAGATGATAAAAACCTATTTTTGTCATATTTCTGATATGTGGAATAAAATTCAGCTCAGAATCAAAAATCACGCCCAGATTTTTTACTGATTGTGTTGGTTTAAGATCTTGTAGTTTTGGAAAAAGTTTCTCTCTCTGGCCTTCAGGACCTATTACTAAAACCTCAGTGTTGTCCTGGTTGAGCTGTAGGAAATTCACTGCCATCCATGACTTGATGTCTACAATGCAGTTAAAAAGGGTATCAATTTGCCCTGTGTCATCAGGAGACACGGCAATGTACAGTTGTGTATCATCAGCGTAACTATGGAAGCTGATGCCGTGCCTCCTAATGACATCCCCAAGAGGAAGCATGTAAAGATTAAAAAGAAGTGGACCTAAAATTGACCCTTGGGGAACCCCACATCCACTTTCATGGGTTCCTGAGGAACATGTATCCATACTTACATAAAAACATTGATCTGTGAGATAAGAACAAAACCAGTTGAGGACAGTACCAGAGAGGCCGACCAGGCTGAGTCTGTTTAATAAAATGTGATGGTCTACTGTATCAAATGCGGCGCTTAGATCCAGTAGAACCAACACTGTGAGCTTTTTGTTATCTAAATTCCATCTGATGTCATTTAAAATCTTTAAAAGTGCTGTCTCGGTACTGTGGTTTCTCCTAAAACCAGACTGATGTTTCTCTAAGATGTTATTTCTGTTTAAAAAGTCATTAACTTGGTTAAAAAACAGTTTTTCTAAAATTTTACTTAAAAACGATAAGTTGGATACAGGTCGGTAGTTATTAAAAATGCTGGGGTCTAAGTTGCTCTTCTTAAGAAGGGGCTCCACCACCGCCGTTTTGAAGGTGGTGGGAAAGACACCAGTCTGAAGAGAGCAGTTCATGATGTTTAAAAACTGTTCCTCAAAGAATCCGTAAAATGATTTTAAGAGTGATGTGGGAATTGGGTCTAAAAGGCAGGTTGTTGGGTTTACTTTGGAGAATACTCTACCAAGTGTCCTTGCATCAACCAGGGCAAAACTCTCCAGTGTTTCCTCTGGCAAGGACAACAGTTCAGATGTGTTAACAGATAAAACTTGATGGTATAAGAGGTAGGATCTGATGTCCTTGATTTTGGTCTGAAGTGGTCTGCAAAGTTCTTACAAAGATCGTCTGTGGGTGTCTTAAAAACTTTATTAGATTTAGAACCTGTTAAAATATCGAAAGTGGAGAAGAGGAATCTTCTAGGTACAGGTTACACTATCCACTTGTCAAAAGGAGGCCACCTAGTGGCCACTGTGTCTCCTTCATATCTCCATGGATCCTTTATGTCTCCTTTATGTCTCATCTGGTCTCCTCTTTGTCTCCTTGGTGTCTCCTTAATGTCTCCTCTGCCTCCAGACCAGTCTTCCCTGTGTGGACAGCGTAGTGTTGGACGTGGAGCGTCTGGGCGTCAGTCAGGCATCAGGCAGCCAGAGGGCACCGCTGGGTGACAGCAACCAACCGTCCATTAGCCTGGAGCCACTCAGCCCCCCCCACCCTGAGGCCACGCCCAGAACACCAGCTGACATCACCATCGCCGTGACCAGTAAGAATGCAGCACCACACCTCACATCTTTAAAATGTCATGGAGCATCTTTAAAATGTCATGGAGCAACTTTAAAATGTCATGGAGCATCTTTAAAATGTCATGGAGCAACTTTAAAATGTCATAGAGCAACTTTATAATGTCATAGGGCAACTTTAAAATGTCAGGGCAACTTTATAATGTTATAGAGCAACTTTAAAATGTCAGAGAGAAACTTCAAAATGTCAAGCAACTTTATATCATAGAGCAACTTTATAATGTCAAAGAGCAACTTTTAAGAGTCAAGGAGCAACTTTATAATGTCATAGAGCAACTTCATAATGTAATAGAGCAACTTTTAAGAGTCAAAGAGCAACTTTATGATGTCAAAGAGTGACTTTATTATGTCATAGAGCAACTTTATAATGTCATAGAGCAACTTTATAATGTAATAGAGCAACTTTAAAATGTCAAAGAGAAACTTTATAATGTCAAAGAGCAACTTTATAATGTCATAAAGCAACTTTAAAATGTCATAGAGCAACTTTAAAATGTCAGGGCAACTTTATAATTTTATAGAGCAACTTTAAAATGTCAGAGAGAAACTTCAAAATGTCAAGCAACTTTATATCATAGAGCAACTTTATAATGTCAAAGAGCAACTTTTAAGAGTCAAGGAGCAACTTTATAATGTCAAAGAGCAACTTTATTATGTCATAGAGCAACTTTATAATGTAATAGAGCAACTTTTAAAAATCAAAGAGCAACTTTATGATGTCATAGAGCAACTTCATAATGTAATAGAGCAACTTTTAAAAATCAAAGAGCAACTTTATGATGTCAAAGAGCAACTTTATTATGTCATAGAGCAACTTTATAATGTCATAGAGCAACTTTATAATGTAATAGAGCAACTTTAAAATGTCAAAGAGAAACTTTATAATGTCAAAGAGCAACTTTATAATGTCATAAAGCAACTTTAAAATGTCATAGAGCAACATCATAATGTCAAAGAGTTACTCCCTAATGTCAAAGAGCAACCTTAAATTAAAGCTGCAAGCAGCGATGAACAGGCCCTCGCAAGTCCTGCGCGTCGGGGCATGCTGATGTCAGGGCGTGCCATGTACCCAGCCCTATTGCCCGATTATTGTGTATGCATCTCTTAACTTTCCGTATTTCGGACAGTGCAGGAAGGGGTTAAATGTCATTTCCTGTGTCCAAAATGTAGCGCTGTGACTATCATGGTTCGAATTACAGGGGAGCTAAAGGGAGCTCGGCTCTCCTGAAAAGGACCTGAGCTCCCCCGAAAGCCTACTTTGAGACATTTATGGGGAGCTCTAAAACACTGCTAATTTTTGTGTCACATATAGATTTTGATTTTCTGCACATTAAGGTTCCTGAAATAAATAATAATAGTAAAACCTATTGTTTTAAATGGCCGAACACGCACCAAAAGCATTATGACGCAGAGATAAAAGGGGGTTAAAACCGTTCAAGTCTGGCGGGGAGGATCGGAGCCTCCGCCTCAGCTCCGCCGCTCCTCAGCTGTTGATCCTCGGTGTGACTGCTGCTGCCGTCGCCGCCGTCACGGCCGGGCTCGGCTGCGCTAGAGAGAGACAGTGGCAAACAGCTGTTTGTACGTGCCTCCCTACTTTATGCAAAGTTCTCCCATGTAAAAACAAATGTCTGAGTGAGATAATTTTGATTCAAGAATTCTTCTCATTAGTTTACATTCACAAAGATCAGATGATAATTTTGATACCTGATACCAGCAGGGCTCTGTAAAATCCATAAAAGTCTTAAACAGCGCAGCACCATGCGCGGGTTAGCTCTCAGACAGTTTTTCCCCTAAGAGTTGGGAGAGAAAATGAATCTCAGTTCTGAGTGAGAAATCGTGCTTCTACATGTGTCCTGTTCGTGTTTTCCAAATACAATTGTTAAAGCTGCACTCATTCATTTTTTATATCAGCAATGGAACTTATAATGATACACGCAAGTCTCTTTATTTCTAAAGTTTCTTAAGTTTACTATACGATGTTTGACAAATGTTCAGCATTATTGTTTTACCACATGTAATTCTTGCTGGGGTGTGTATGAGAAGCAGAACAACTCTGACTGTGTCCCCCTGCTGATTTTGTGATTTTGTATTTAATTTACTTTTTTGCTCTGACTAATAAATGTATTCTTTGATGTTTTGAACAGTACCCTTATAATGTTGTTGTTCTTCTCTGAAATGTTATTAACAGTATTAACTGTCTGTAGTAATGTTTTTCGCAGTCACCCTGTAATTGATTGCATTGCCACGCATTTCCATGTATGTGTGTGACATGTTTAGTAGCTGTGCTCTCTGGAAAATAGGGCTCCCCCGAAAGCCACTGTGTAATTCGGACCCTGGTGACTATGACTATATATTGGCTTATCTGTTCAGGGATGGACTGTTATCAAACATGTGACGTTTGGTCCAGATAGGAATGAGGAAGTTGTTCCTTTATGATTTTGTGGCCTGCTCCTGCCGGTATTAAATAATGTAAATTTACATACATACAAAATGGACTACAGGTGAAAAAATCCCTCAGAGTACTCTATGGTCAGTTGTGTTTTGATTATTGATTGGCGGCAACACTGTTGGAGGGTGTGTTCACCTGTAAGTTGCATGTCATCTTGTAGTGTATAATCTGCGAGGAAAAAAACCTATAAATGTCATGTTAATAGGATGTTTGTCTGAATTCCTGTGTCCAGTAAGTGGCACTATGGATACGAGACAGTATTAATGCATGGAGGTATTCAGGGTGACATTTTATACATGTGTGATGAATTTGGAGTACATGGGAAATTGTATGTTGAAGTTATAAGGACTTGATGCTTTATGGCAAAGCATGAAAAATGGACTGCACCATGACCCTCACCATGTTTGACGTAGGCAAAAGCTGTTGATAAGTTTTCATGTTCAAGATCTGAGGATACTGAGTGAACTGGAAGTCTGTGGTGTTGAATCTGTAGGAGGAGTTCGTTAAAGTACGAGGCATGGAAATGGATGAAAATGGATGTGAAATGGGAACTTTAAATGAAAATGGCCGACTTCCTGTTGGAATGACAGTTTGGTACCCTGATGTTTTTTGTGCGTCTGGTCATGATACATATGCATACCGAATGTTATTCATGTATATGCATGTAGGAGGCTTGGATTTTTAATATTCGAGGGGGCGCTATAGAGGCAAAACACTTTCGTTGATTATAGCGCCACCTAGTGGTGGAAATTCACAACAACAAGAGCTACTTTATCATTTCATATTGGAACTTTATAATGTAAAAGAGCAACTTCATAATGTCATTGAGCAACTTTAAAATCTGATATGGTAACTTTAGTTATTGCATGGAGTAATAGAGCAAATTATAACACAATGTAAAGAAACCTATCTGGAACATTGGAAAGAAGAAACTAAAAGCCAAAGTAGATTAGAATGTTATCTGGCCCTAAAAAGAGATTATGAATTAGCAGAATATCTCTCTACTGTAAGAGAAAGAAAGCAGAGACAGATCCTGACCAGGTACAGGCTCAGTACTTTTCTCCTAAAATGTGAAAAATTCAAAAACACAAGAAACATTTATTTTTACAAATTCAGCTCTTTAATCTCTGATTTCAAAGAGCTGAATGACCAATCAAAACTAAATATACTCCTGGGAGAAGCAGACAGGGCATATCTTGCTGCCCAGTATATATCAGCATGCCACAACCTGAGCGACAGTGAGTGACCAAGACACAGACAGACACACACACACACACTGTATATATAATTAATGTAAATCAATCTTGATGTTGTGTTAGTGTTTGTGTTATTGTTTAAGTTATTATTAATGTCCAAATGTTTGGACAAAGTGCTTTGGCAATATTGTTATTTTTTCAAACTTTCATGCCAATAAAGCCCCTTTGAATTTAATTTAATTGAATAGAGCAACAGGGTCACAGATCGGTCTCATTATGTGACATGTTAAGGGCCCAAATAAACCGTAACTTAACTCCTTGCTACTACATCAGTTGTCAGACCTCTTTGGACATCTGTTTGTTGACATAGAGCAACTTGGTCCTAATGCTGATGTCAACCGAACACTTCACAACATATTCAACTTAACATGACAGAAACTTCACTGATGGAAACATCACTCAACATCATCATAAGTAAGGCCAGTTAAGACTGTCATAAGACTTGTCCTCATATGAGACATTACACAGAACAAAGACAAATGTAGTATTATGCAACATTTTCATTTGTGATGATAATTTTTTGGATGATTTTGATCCATCTTAACATTTTTTATCTATAAAAAATGAAGCTGCTTTGATTTCAGGCTCTTAATTTAAACTTTCAGTTGAAATTTAAGATTTACTTCAACAGATGTGACTTTAATTCATAATAAAATAAATAGGAATTTTATTTTAACTGCAAAATAAAATCAAAGTTAAAGATGACTATAATGATACTAGTGCAGTGCCCGTAGGAAGTATGTATTCCTATAGAAAAGTGGGAGGTTAAGTAGCTTTTTCATGGATGGCCAAATGACGCTGTGTTTGAAGGTGGGATGTCAGGGATATTTAGGTTTGTTGTGAAATCCGATATTCCAGGGTATAATTGGCCGTTTTTGACTATTTTTGATTTTGCCATAATATTTCACCTTATAAACTATTTACCTTGCCTTGCTGGTGTCATTATTTTCAGCACAACCTCACATGTGTGACTGTACAGTTATTTTTTCATTTTGACAAACTGTAAAAACACAATGGACCTTAAATCACAAAAAACATAAAATCCGAGTAGATAAAATTTAGATTTTTTACTGTGAAAACCACAAATATGTTTAACGAACTATTTTATTACTTATAATGCAAATATATAAATTGCGCTTTGCTAAAAATAATTAGAAATTTACAAAGTTATACGTAGTGATATGTTTCCCCTAGCTCCTTCCTGCCTGCTGTACATTCAGCAGTCTCCTCATTGTTTTACCTCATTAAACAAAAAAAATGACTCCACTACACACTAAACTAAACACTACATAACACACTAACAATACACTCCAAACACGCTTAATGTCACAAATCTCTCAACTCTCCAAACCTGCTGTCTCTATCACCGTCACTGTCCCTCCGACAACTTCCCCCTATTCCTAAGCAACCAAATCACATAGTTTGCCATTTAATTTTGTGATTGGTTGGTGGGGTGCATTTTTCCACTACTTGGCCTATCAACACGATTTAAAAACTGGTATATAGTTTAAAGGTCGCACATGTACACATACGTCGGAACCGAGACTCACAGAGGCTGCGTCTTGCTGCTACGTCATCTTAAATTGATCACGTGACGCACTGGCACGTCCGTCGACTCAGGAGGTGGGGGTGGGCTATCAGCTAGCTACACATGAACATCCACAGTTTGTTGTCCTTGCGTGTCCAGATCTCCTCAGACCCGAACAGACTTGGCCCGGACTCGTTCAGTCTCATTAATCCACAACAGTCAGTTTAGATGCACAGAACAGGACAGAACTGCGGGCAAAATCCCGATCTCTGGTGCGCACGTGGCTACGGTGTGCAGTGATTGGCTCTATTGCGCACTAGACTATGGTGGCTATGGTTAGCAATGCTAGCGGGAATTGGTCAATCATTTATGAAATAATTTATTAACGGTATCATTGTAGTCCAAAAAAATGCGACGTTGCACACCCTTGAACCACGCAGCAGCCATGAGGAAACTCTCAGGTCAGTCTGATCCTGATCTGCAGAGATATTTGAGGTACACATACACACAGATAGACAGACAGACAGACAGAGAGATTCCTTGCCTTTATAGAAAGATTCTTGTCTTCAGTGTCTGTTCGGTTTCCTGCAGTGTCTCAAATTGTCCACCAGATGGTGTCAGTGACATGACAAATACCTGATGATATATTCAGATTAAACACACTGATTCATGATGTCATGATTTCGCTGAATACAAAGTTAAAGTTATTAAACACAAATCACTCCCTCTTCCTCACTCCTGTAAATAAACAACTGAATATTAAGAATAATGTTTCAATATTCACTTCTCCATGTCTAATGAGATGCATGTTGTGGTGATATATGATAATGATGATAATAATGATAACAACAATAATTTCTCATGAATTTTTGTGTTTTTTGTCTCATAAGGTGGCGGTCACTTTTTCAACAGCAATTCGATGTCTCCTCGCAGTGTCGCCTGTGAAATGGAGCTGCCGGACATCCAGGCCTCACTCGACCTCTATGATGATAACAAGTCCTGAGACCCATCGGCATGGTTACGACCCCCCTCCCCCAACCTCACCCGCCACCCCCTGACCGCCCCCACCACCACCACCACCTCCACCTGCAGATGGACAGACAACCTTTTATGGACACAGGAAGTGACGACAAAGTGTTTTCTGTTGGGAGGGGGGTCTAACAACAAAAACATGGAAGAACTTTTAAACCCCAGTTATTCCATCAGACTGTCTTCAGACTTAACATGAACTCTGGATCCTCATTTTGATCCTGGACGTCGCTTAGATCCATTTTTATTTTAACCAGAAGATTAAAAACTTTGGAGGACTTGGAGCTTGTAGTCAGGTCAAATAGTCAGAACCATGTTTTAAAGCAAATAATCCAGAGAAATGAGCTCCAGATCAAAGTCCAACCCAGGAACCAGTTTTTGATAGTGTTACGCTCCTGGGAACGTTCCGATGTCCCAAAAAGCGCAGTTGTTTTCCTTGGCAGGGATCCTGAGAGAATTTGTGAGTTCCTCAAACGATTATTTGTTCTCTGGGAAAACTTCCTGAATTCCATGTCTTAAGTTCTTTAAAAAGTTTCTGGAAAAGTTTCAGGGCACCTTATAAAGATTCTGGAACAGTTCTCGAGTTTCTAAAATGTTCTTCTAAAATGTTCCTAGATTCTTAAAGAGGTTCCTCGGTTCTGAAAATGCTCCTGGGTGCTTGAAAAGGACATTTAAAAGTTCCATAAAGTTCCTAGGCTACTGGAAGACTTCCAAAGATCCAAAAGAGTTTCATTGGTTTCATGATCACCTTCCCATTAGATGCATTTTCTTCTTGAAAGTTCCTTACCCCCTTAAAGGTACTTGGAATCTTGAGAAGGGTTTCTGTAAATGTTCCTCAGGTCAAAAAAAGGTTCTGAGGTATCAAAAACCTTGGGTTATCAATGACCTTCCTTATCCTAAAAAAGCTTCCAGGAAATTTTGTTGAGGGTTCCCTTGTTCCTTGAAAATGTGTCTAAAAGACTTGCTGACCTGAATCTAAATGGAACTGACAGCTTCAGGACCAAAACCTTGAGATCCTGAAGCCAGAAAAAGTTCCTGTCAGTGTTTTCTGTTCTGCATTCAGTCAATCGTACCTCTTTTACCTGACTCCTGATTGGCTGGCTGAAGATTACTATATGATCACCAGAGTCTAATAGACTCCAGTCAGAGTTTGGAGTATGTCTGAGGACCTGGACCTTGATTAGAACTATAAAATATTCAACTTCCTGTCCATCATATGATGGAAACCAGGACCAAAGGAAGACCTGGACCCAGATCCGTAAATTTTGGAGGAAATAATCATGTGAACAGTGTTAACTTCCCTGTAGCAAAAAACAAAAAGCGTCTCTGCAAAGAACAAAGGGACGGTAGATTTAAAGGAACAGTCCAACAGTTCAGTAAAACTCCAGTTCTCTGTGTTCAGAGACATGTGGAGTCTCTCGGGGACATGTCCTGGGTTCTTTCTTGTTCTTTATTGAAAGGGTCACTTCAACATGTATTCAAAATTTTTGTTGTCCAGAGTCAGACGAGAAGACATGTAGCCTTGCTTAGCACAGATACTGGAGGCAGGGGAAACGAGAAAACTACCCTAACCCTAACCCAGTAACACAGTTTATCTCGTTAGCTAATGAGCTTGTCAGCAGTCTGACAGTAGAGCCAGGTCTGTGAGCCAATCACAAGAGTCACCTGCAGTGAGTTGAGTCACTTCCTGCCACAAACAACTTTCATCATGTTTTAATTCTATTTTTCAGTAGTCGAGTTTCAATCCAAATGAAGATGAAGTTAAAAAATATCAAAATAAACCGGACAGACTGCTGTGTGACTGTGCTGATTGGTTAATGGAAATACACAGCAGGTGGAGCTAATTATCCATTGAAGATAGAAGCAGAAGAAGAAGAAGAAGACTAAATGAAGCGCTCCAGTCGACAGTCATAAGCATTTCTGTGTGTTTACTCTGTTAATGTGATGAAAGTTACAGTCTCCTCATCATCGCCCCATACTCATGATGTTTTTCAACTAATCACTGGAGGTGTTGACTGACATGAGTCATGACATCAGTGATTTGCTCAGTCTGTTTAAACCACCTTTACACCTCATACAGGAAACATTTACAGTTTTAATGTGCAGTTTAACACATTTCTGTTAAAGTGTTCATAACAGGTGTACGGAAACTCACCTTCAGGACGGAAATTTTTGCTGTCAGTCAAATAAAAGCCGCTCAGACAGAACATAAAGTGAATTACAGTCAGTAGAACTTCTTCTGCAGTGTTTTTTATAAAAAATGTTTTGAACTAAAAGTATTTTAACATTAGTGAGGTGTGAAAACATCTTGGGTTTTTTTCTGCACTTTAGGAGACTGTCTCCATCAGTTGCTGCAGAAACAAAACAAATGTGTATCAGTTAATGTTTTACATCCAGACACGAGTGAAGAATTCAGCTGTTTCATCAAACAGCATCAAGTTCAGACTGTGGGTGTCTTCCTGCAGCCGTCTGCTGCTGACATGTCTCCCCAGAGAATGGGAGGCTCTCCTGAAGTGACGGACTGCTCCTTTAATGTGTATTAAACAGCTTCCGATTACTCGGCGTGTAATAATCAGCTCCAGTGACGGGCTAAATATATAAACAGCATTATACAATCTATAACCTGACCGATCGATCAAAATTATATCTGAAGTGACCTGAGCATGTCTTGTCCCTGTCTGTCTGTCTGTCTGTCTTTGTGTCACATGGTACTGATGATGATGATGATGATGATGATGATGATGAAGAAAGAGGATGTGTGTGATGCTTCAGTTCAGTGTCTCTTACTGCCTCAGCATTAAAGTGTCATTATTGCCTTTAACACACACCAGTCTCACTTTATTCCCCCCCCCCCCACACACACACACGTTCCTTCATCAACTCAGCTGTGTTCAGCCATAAATTATAACACATAGTGTAGTGTCTTATTTAATTTATAAATAGTCCACTGAGAGGCAAAGCAGGCTCCTTTGTGTGAATCGTTGAATGAAAAACCATAGTTCAGTTCCAGATGTGTTGAGTTTATAAAATATAGGGGCCTCACTCAACCTTCTTTGTCTACTAGCCAAACCCGCAAACAAACTGGGCAGGTGAAAAAATGTGGAGGCCACCCCCACTTCCTCTTCCTCAAAACAAGTAACAACTAGAACTGCAAGCAGTTATGAACGGGGGCCAAGCCCCCCC
Organism: Sparus aurata; assembly: GCF_900880675.1. NCBI lineage: Eukaryota > Metazoa > Chordata > Actinopteri > Spariformes > Sparidae > Sparus > Sparus aurata. Next base: position 149,369 of record NC_044204.1, on the reverse strand, counting down.
GCGCAACTTGGACCCCGCGCACCGCAGAGCCCACAGAAGTTGGCCCCAAAGGATGACGGGCTCGGGGCAAAAGTGAGGAGACAGGCCAACGTCTGAGTCGTGGTATTTGCTGTGATGTGAAGTGCACTGGAAGTGCAAAAGGCTGAATGTGTGCCGATTTGGATTTGTTGTACTAAATCACACCCACTTTGACCAATCTTTACTTAATGGATGGCCTCAGGAGTGACCCCACATTAGTACGGTTTCATTACATTTCTATTATTGCAACAAAAAATGAGTGACAAGAAAAAATGCATTAATGTTGATGAGTGTGTAGGCCTACATTTTCTAAACACGCTGTTATCCATTTGTCTTGCATATGTGAGAAGTGAACTAATGTTACAGAACCTGTGGAGCAGAAAGAACTTTTTGTGAGGAGCTACAGAGGTGACGTGTTAGCATGTTGGACATAGCACAGTAACATTGATTTTTTTAAACATCACCTGTTTAAAAGGTTACATTAGATATTTGTTGACCACAATTATATACTGTATTTCTCTAATACCACACATAATAGTACCACATACCCTCACACTTCTACTACTAAATTTAAAAATAACCCAAATCCTTAAAATTAATATGATGTTTATAAATGTGTTCTTTAAAATGTGGAAGTTAAAGACAAAAACGCATTTACATCCGATATAGTGCCAGCGATAGGCCAATTTGCACCAAATTTGGCACAGAGCCTCTGGATGACTTCAGGAACAATTGACTTAAGTTTGAGTTTGACCGAAATATGAAACAATATGTGTTTTTTTTTAGCTAGCAAAAAAGATTGTGTGGTTATAACTAGCAGATTTTTTGGAGTGCCGAAATTCTTTTGACAAGTTTTCATCAGACCCATCTGGAGATTCTGTGTGCTAAGTTTCATTCATACGGCGCTTAAATTGTAGGAGGAGTTTGAAAAAGTAGGTTTTGCATATGTGGGGATTTAGCGAACGAAATGTGCAGCAGAAGTGGCCGTGTCCTATGTCAGAAAACCCAGCTCTATTCAGGGAAAATATAGATATAAGGTTTGCAGATGTGTTATTTAAAATGTGGAAGTTACAGTCAAAAACACGATTGCATTCATTATAGCGCAACCTAGTGGAGTACATGTGCAATTTTTGGTATGGAAGAACAGTGTCCTATCCTATATGTACCATATACATTTCAAAGCTCTCAGCATAATAGTTTGGCTGAAATTACAGTTTGTTGTTTATCTTGTAATAAGCCACGCCCACATTGACCAGTCATGACCACCTTCAAGATATGGCCTCAGGATTTGCCCTACATCATACTGACCAAATTTGTAAAAATTGGTGTAGCCGTTCAAGAGATATAAACTTCCCATATTTTTTACGACCCCTAGTGGCCAAAATTCGTCAAATTCGGCTCATCCCTTCCCAGTCTCATGGCAACCAAGGATCTCAAATTGGTGTTAATAGCATTTAGTTTGACCGAGATATCAAACAGTTTACATTTTTATAGGCAGCTACAGAAATTTGTTAGCTAAAAATTTGCGCATTTTTTGACTGAGCAAAATTATTTTGATAACTTTAGATCAGGTCCAGCTGAAGAGTGTACGTACCTAGTTTCACACAGATCGGACAAAATCCCAAGGAGGAATTCGAAAAAGTAGGTTTTCCAGTTTTTACGATTTTGCGAAAAAAAAAAAACTTTTTAGGCGCAAGTGGGCGTGGCAAATGGCAAAGTGATTCAGCTCTGGGGATACAAGGTTTTTGAATGTGAGACATACGGTATGGGAGTTATAGGCAAAAACGCGTTGGTCTGGGTTATAGCTCCCCCTGCAGGCGGATATATGTAGTTTTTTGTGTCTGAGGTACGTCCCTTGCACAGTTTAGCCTGCAGCACCACTTTTAGCAGGATAAAAATTAAAATCTTTACAATTACAATAGGGTTCCTAGCACCGCTGGTCCTAGGAAACACATCCACTTACATACGCGTTCCCTCAGCCCCTCGGGCTTGGCCCCCTAATCTCTCTATAAATGCAAGGAATCTCTGTCTGTCTGTCTGTCTGTCTGTGTGTGTGTGTGTTCCTCAAATATCTCTGCAGATCAGGATCAGACTGACCTGAGACTTACAACATGGCTGCTGCTTGGTTTAAGGGTGTGCAACGTCGGATTTGTTTGGACTGCAATGATACCGTTAATAAATTATTTCATAAATGCTTTACCAATTCCGCTAGCATTGTCAACCGTAGCCACCATAGCCACATGAGCACCAGAGCCAATCACTGCACACCATAGCCACGTGCGCACGAGAGCCAATCACTGCAGAGCTCAAGCCCACGACACACCTTAAGAAACAAGCGGATTTATACCTGCAGCGGCGCGAGCTGGACCGGGATTTTGCCGGCATCTAAACTGACTGTTGTGGATTAATGAGACTAAACGAGTCCGGACCGGGTCTGTTCCGGTCTGAGGAGATCCGGATACGCAAGGACAACAAACTGGAATCGGAATCTGTGGATGTTCGTGTGTAGCTAGCTGCTAGCCCACCCACACGGCCCACCTCCCGAGTCGACGGACGGCGGCGGTGATACAGACAGCGACAGAGATGGCGAGTTTTGAGAGTTGAGAGATTTGTGACATATAGCGTGTTTGGAGTGTATAGTTAGTATGTTATATAGTGTTTAGTGTAGTGTGTTTAGTGTGTAGTGTAGTTGTTTTTTGTGTTGTGAGTCAAAACAATGAGGAGACTGCTGGAATCTGGAGCAGGCAGTGCAGCTCTTCATTGAGCTGAGGAGCCTGAGGCATTGCCTGCATTTAAATGTAAATAGTTACATATAACTTTGGAAATTTTAAAAACTTCTGCACAAATTTAGCAAACAACAATTTATATTTGCATTATAACTAATGAAACTGGTTCATTAAACATATTTGTGGTTTTCACAGTAAAAAATCTAACTTTTTCCTACTCTGATTTCATGTTATTTTGTGATTTTAGGTGCATAGTGTTAATATAATTTGTCAAAATGAAAAGATAACTGTACAGTCACACATGTGAGGTTGTGCTGAAAGTAATGACACCAAACAAGGCAAGGTAAGTAGTTTTTAAGGTGAAATATAATGGTATAATCAAAAGCAGTCAAAAACAGCCAATTATATCCCTGACGTCCCTCCTTCAAACACAACCTCATTTGGCCATCCATGAAAAAGCTACTTAACCTCCCACTTTTCTATAGGAATACATGCTTCCTACGGGCACTGTACTAGTAATGATAATAATAATGTGCCCTGCCAATACAATAGTAAACAATTCAAAATAGATGCACATTTTGGCCCCTAATCATTATGTTACAAATAATAATTACAATTACCGTATTGACCCGAATATAGGACGACCCTGATTATAAGACGACCCCTCTTTTCAAGACTAATCTTCAGAAAAAGACACTGATAACCAAAATTTGTTTCTCAATAACAAACTCACATACCCTCCTGTCAATCTCTTGGAAGCGGCCGCTTAGAGGACCATGATAAGCTTTTCTCTTACTGTTAGCGTTTTCAGACGGTCTTTTTGGACCCGCCATCTTCGGACGTTACACTCCGTAACTCCATATTTCTTGGCTGGCTGACAGTTGTTTGGCGCCTCCGCTGCATTGATCTCCATTATCTTAAAATTAGCATCATAGCTCCGCCTCAGATGTCTGTTAACTTGCCCCACATTTGATCCACTTTGCTCCGTAAAATCACCACGTCTCTCCATTTTTCGTCCCCTGTCACTTCTTCTCCGCTGTGATTGACAGATAACCCCAGCCACAGTGTCAGTGATGTCTCTACAATAAGCTGGCGCCCTCTGCCGTTGTGGTCGTGTAGCGACCCAGACAACTATCAGCATGTGTCAACGGTTAGACCCCGATTATAAGACGACCCCACTTTTTCACATAATTTTCATAGAAAAAAAACCTCGTCCTATATTCGGGTCAATACGGTAAATGCTAGTAACCCTAATTTTAATGGAAAGTGGTTTGACAAGGCTTTTCGAGCAAATGCCGCTTTCATTGTCAATTGGCGTTTTGCATCGCAATCTTCTAATTTGTATTTGGCCAAAGCATTTTTATTTGGGGGGGAAATGCACTTAATTCTCCTCATAAGTACATTTCTTTATCCAATATCTTTTCATAGGCTTTGTCATGGGCTTGTAGGCAACTTCCTTATTTTCACTTCCTATATTGCGTAGCCTAAATGACTTTTTTCAATGGGCTGCCCTGTCACTCAACAACCAATCACCTTTGTCACTGCTTCTAAGTGCGTCCTTATAAATTGACGTCATCCATAGCAACGGGGAGTTACTTCTAGTTTAGGAGTTCACTGTTTTCATAAGTAAAAGTAGATCTCAGCAGCTTTGTGAATTACTTTTAAGAAACGACTCCTACATTAAAAACTTTTAGTCCAATTTAGGAGTACTCCTAATGTTAAGATACAAGTCTTTGTGATTGGCCCTGATCTTGATTCCAGCTTTTAATCGCCTCCCTCATTTCACGTTGAGCTCCCACAAAATTGGCGCCATTGTCGGATCGTAGTTCTTTCACTTGACCAGGTCTGGCTATAAAACGGCGAAGGGCATGGATCAAAGATTCTGTGTCCAGTGATGATGCCACTTCAATGTGAACTGCTCTCATAGCTAAACACATGAAGATAACACCATAGCGCTTCACAACAGTCCGTCCACGTTTCACTCCAAAGGGTCCAAAATAATCAACTCCAACATATGTGAAGGGGGGTTCATCAGGAGAGACTCTGTCCAGCGTTAAGTCTGCCATCTGCTGTTGTCCAGGAGTACCGTTTAAACGTCGACAAACAACACACTTTGACACAATTGTCCTGATTGATACAGTGGCACCAGGAATCCAATATTTCTGACGTAGTCTCGCTAGCATATGGTTGCGACCACCATGACCCACCTCTTCATGAACATGCCGAAGAATCAGCTCAGGAATATGAAACTCTTTGGCCAGCATAATAGAATGTTTCATCTCTTCTGGCATTGCTGCCCTGCTAAGTCGCCCACCAACTCTCAATAAATCATTTTCCAGAATGGGGTTGAGTTTATGAATGTGGCTTGTCCTCTTAATATTCATTCCTTTCTTCAGACTTGAGATTTCATCTGCAAATCTTTTTCTCTGGCAAAAGCAAATGATTGCCCTCTCAGCGTAAGCCAGTTCCTCAACTGTGAGTCCGCTGTCTTCCTGAGCCTCACGATTTCCTGTTTTCTTTTGCTGCAGATTTTCTTGGAGGGTGCTGTTTGGATGAAGCTGAGCATGAGCACCATGTGCTTGTTTCCGTGTTCTGCTATGATGTAGAAGTGTTCTCTTAACTTTGAGAATCCATGCTACTGCTCTTTTCAAATCAGTCCGGGATGAGAAATGATTGATTAGACGGGTTATTGGATCTGTTTCATTTGACTTTGCCTGAGTAGCATTGATGGTTATGCTTCTGACTTCAGAGTCTTTTGGTGATATTTCCTCTAGTCCATCAGGATTTTGAGGCCACTCTCCTTGAGGCAGAAGAAGAAACTGAGGTCCAGATATCCACATTTTCTTCTTTAGGAAAGACATAACCGATAAACCGCGGGAGGCCAAATCTGCTGGTTTGTTAGCTGTGTTCACATATCTCCACTGTAATGGATGTGAGACTTTGGCTATTTCAGAGACTGTTGGCTACAAAAGTTCAGAACCTTGTGGTCTTATTGTTGAGAACAGAGGGGCTATCGGTCCAGAATACGGATTCTGCTAGCTATGATAGCTAACAGTTCCATAACCGTCCTCACATGCATCAGCAAAATTATGCAGCTGTGCAGATGTCACTGTTCCAAAGTTTGTAGGTTTAAGGCATCTGTCAACCTTAAAGTCCTCAAATTTATGAAGTCCTTGAATCCAACGCAGCCATTTCTGTACAATGGAGTCTGGTATTGTAGCATCCCAACCGATCTTTTTCCGACACAAATCTTGCAGGATCTTCTTGGCAGTCAGGAATACAGGTGCCAAAATTCCTAGGGGATCATATACTGAACTGACTATTGAAAGAATCCCCAGTCTGGTGAGAGGTCTGTCTTTTTTTTTATATTTTTTTTTTTTGTGGCATAGACACCTTTATTAGCAGTAGACAGAGAGGAAACTTTGGAGAGAGAGAGGGAGGTGATATGCAGCAAAGGACCTCCGGCCAGAATCGAACCGGGGTCGGCTGCGTTTTATGGCATGCGCTCTAACCACTCGACCACCTGCGCGCCAGAGGTCTGTCTTTAAGGATGATTTTGAACTTGAAGACATCAGATTGCACACACCATTGAACACCTAACACTCTCTCCACAGGAAGATCCTCAGCACATTTCTGAAGGGCAAAGTTTGCACAACTTGGAGATGAAGTGGCTCTGAATGGATGCAATATGCATTCTATATTCCACCATGTTTTGACTGTAGTCTCCATCAGGCCACCAGAGGAACCATAACAAGTCACGGTCCTCATTTGGTACTTTCACTTGGTGGAACATTGCTTCGATGTCTGCAGTTGATGACGACAGGCTCTTTATGGAATCTAGTCAAGACTCCTATCAAAGTACTGTTTAGGTCTGGCCCCTGTAGAAGCTGAGAATTCAATGAAACTCCCTGAAATGTTGTTCCACAGTCAAACACCACTCACAGTTTCTTCTTTTGTGGATGCAAAACTCTGTGATGTGGCAGATACCATTTTCTGCCATCACTTGCGTTCCAAGACATCATCTGGCACCATCTCTGCATAACCTTTAGATAACATGTCTGACATAAAGTTGGTGTAGTCCAAATGAAAGGTACAATCTCTCTTGAATCTTTTCTTTAGGTTTAGTGTCCGTTGTTCTGCAACACTTCTATTGTCAGGCATGTGTATTTTCCTCTCCTTCAAAGGTAATGCAATGCAATAATGACCATTGATAAGTTGGGCAGATTTTGAAACTAAATCCAAGAAATTGTTGATTTTCTTTTGAGGGTTCTTGGTCATCCCTGATACATTCTGGAAAGTCGTTCTTGAATTGTTGTTCCCACAGCTCATTAAGCTTCATGACTGCGATCCTGTTCACATGCATCACAGACTTCTCTTGAATATAATTTCTTCCTCCTAAAGGGCCATTCACCGTCCAACCAAGCATGGTTTTGACAGCATAAGGTCCATCTCCCACAGTGCGTATTACATCAAGAGGTTCCGGAGCCTTTGGTACATCTGATCCAATCAGCAGCTCTATCTCAGAGTTGATTTCAGGTAGATGAACATCACTCAAATGAGGACAGTTATTGATATCATGTTGATGTGGGATGTTTCCTTCGTGCACGGGCATAATTTTCTGAGTGTATATGCTTGGCAGATCACAAAAATCATTGCTGTCCAGTCCACCAACTTCAAGGCCAGAAACGATGCTAGTTACAACTTTCCTTTGTCCCATAGTCTGCAATAGAATACTTGATCTCTGTCCCTGAAGATTAAGCTTATTCATCAATCCCACTGTGCAAAATGATGCAGTGCTGCTTGGATCGAGAAAAGCATAAGTATGCACAGTCATATTTCCTTTTTTGGCTTTAACTTGTACAGGCACTACTGAGCGCTTGCATTTATCTTCGCCAGCCCAACTAAGACCATTTGTCTGAACAGAGGCTACAGCAGTGTCTTTATCTCCTTTCTTTATTTCTGCCTGCTCTTTGTCCATTTCCTTCCTTTTCTGGTGGATATGCTGCATTTAGGATGCTTTAAACTGCATATATCACAACTGTGTCTCTTCCTGTAGTCTTTGCTGATATGTCCCTACACAGACAGCCAAAACATACTCCATTTTCTTTCAGGAACGTGATTTTCTCACTATGTGCCCTTTTGTTCCAACTGTGGACACTTCTCTTAAGCATGTCCACCTCCACAGAACGAACAACTCCTGCCCACAGGTAAGTTTTCCTTTGTTCCTCCAATTTTCTTTTCTGCAACTGTCAGTCGTAGCAAAGATATTTCCTTTTATCCTTGAATGAGGCTGTGTCTTGGACCTCCTACCGTTTTGGCTTGTTGCATCCTTGATGTCTCCAAATAGTGGATCGGTTATGATTTTTAGCTGCCTTTTCAGAAAATTCACCAGGGCCCGTATTCACAAAGACTTTTATCTTAACGTTAGGAGTACTTCTAAATCGGACTAAAAGTTTTTATGTAGGAGTCGTTTCTTAAAAGTAATTCACAAAGCCGCTGAGACCTACTTTTAGTTATGAAAACAGTGAACTCCTAAACTAGAAGTAACTCTCTGTTGCTATGGATGACGTCATTTTATAAGGACGCACTTAGAAGCGGTGACAACGGTGATTGGCTGTTGAGTGACAGGGCAGCCCATTGAAAAGTCATTTAGGCTACGCAATGCATGAAGTGAAAATAAGGAAGTTGCCTGCAAGCCCATGACAAAGCCTATGGAAAGATATTGGATAAAGAAATGTGTTTATGATGAGAATTAAGTGCCCCCCCACAACAAAAACGCCTCGGACAAAAACTACAAATGAGAAGATTCCGATGAAAAACGTGAATTGCCAATAAAAGCGGCATTTGCTCGAAAAGCTGCGTCAAACCACCCTTTATTAAAATTCGGGAATCGTGTGTTGATCCGGGCCATTTCGCAACAATGTCCAGTATATTGTAACATGCGTCAAAGACAATTTGTGTATTGATGGAATGCAACTTTTTCCGATTGACAAAAGCCCTATTCACACAGGACTAGTATAACCTGGGGACCTCCAGTAATTTGTAATAATTGCGGAGGTCGTCTGTGATCTTAATCCCGTGTGAATCTGCCATGTCCATAATTTGTAAAGTAAAAATTCCACCGCAAATTACCTATCATATTTCACCAAACACAGAGGTCATGTGATAATATCAGTCCCGTGCGAATCGGCATCTCTGTGATTTGGGATCGTCTTTTGTTTTTCTTAAGGTTTTTTGTGTTTTCCACCTTTTTTCTGCCTTTTTCCCGGTCGAGAATTATGGAGGCTGCGTTGGGAATTATAAATGAAAGTTTTGACATCATTTTGGGTGCAAATTCAGGAGGCTCATCAGAAGAGCGAAATTTCGAAAGATGATTAGATGGATTACATGCATGGCAGCATGCGGTAAGGAACATTTTTCCATCTTTCAACAGGCTCACCAGTTATTATATTAAAAATATCCATATATAACAGTTTTGCTGCTCCAGCAGGGGCTTCGGTGCGATCGACCCGGATGATAATGTCAGTAAAACACAGACTTTGCTTATCCTGTGCGAATGCGCTGCACGAAACACGGACGTGGTGGGATAAATTCTAAATCACTTGAGGTCCCCAGGTAATACTAGTCCCGTGCGAAGAGCTGCATTTTCCCCGTAGCCAAATACCGGTGTGTATTTTAACTCTGGCGTTATTGGATTGTTTCGGTTGGTTGGGAACGTTATTGCGTACCTCACCAACTCAACCACAACTTCAGTCCCTTCACGGTCCATCTGACATCGTTTTAATAATTCCCTGTCATTTAGCGTCTCCAAAATTATTGGAGATTTTTGGCAATTCACGTTTTTCATCGGAATCTTCTAATTTGTAGTTTTTGTCCGAAGCGTTTTTGTTGTGTGTGTGGGGGGGGGGGCAATTAATTCTCATCATAAACACATTTCTTTATCCAATATCTTTCCATAGGCTTTGTCATGGGCTTGCAGGCAACTTCCTTATTTTCACCTCATGCATTGCGTAGCCTAAATGACTTTTCAATGTGCTGCCCTGTCACTCAACAGCCAATCACCGTTGTCACCGCTTCTAAGTGCGTCCTTATAAAATGACGTCATCCATAGCAACAGAGAGTTACTTCTAGTTTAGGAGTTCACTGTTTTCATAACTAAAAGTAGGTCTCAGCGGGTTTGTGAATTACTTTTAAGAAACGACTCCTACATAAAAACTTTTAGTCCAATTTAGGAGTACTCCTAACGTTAAGATAAAAGTCTTTGTGAATACGGGCCCAGATTGATACCATAACATCCTAATTTATAATTAGACATGGATTATGTATTAAAACATTCTTAATACCAATATCAAGTTAATGTTATATTAGAAAAGATTTTTAAAAAATAATAAAACATTTTGGTGACACTACACTGAATATTAGTGAAGGTATTGAATATTTATCCCAATAGAAATTCCCCCAAATTATGCCAAAGCAAATTTCTTCCAAACAAAAAATTGTAGAATAACCAACAGGAGACCACTGATGTGTGGAGTGATTTTGGTGACACTACACTGAATAATGGTGAAGTTATTGAATATTTTTTGCAGTATCTCTTTTCGTTGTTGCACTTTGTAGACGCTCCCTGCGCCCTTGTCTCACAGACGGCTGACGATAGAGACCAGTGTTAATGTCCAGCCCGGAGGAGCTCGTTTTGATGAAAATACGGTTGTGGCTCGTGGTCTACCTTACTACGGTAGTTAAGAGTCATCATTTGTGTTTTAATAATGTTTCGCTTATGAGTTATTGATCCGGGATGTTCGAATCTGTTTCCCACTTTACCGAACTAAATCCTACCACATAAGTCAGTTACGTATCATATCAAAACCGGCTGAGTGCTTGCTGTGCTGTAAGTGTCGTTATTCCGTTTAGAGATGCTGCTGCTGTTTGAGAGGCTTTCACGTGAGATCATCGATGTGATGATGAGACTCCACCTGACAGGCACTGTTGTTGGACTAATAATGCAGTGATTTCATTTTGCTTTGCCAAGACAGAGACTATATTGTTCTGGTCACCATTACTTGAAACAGGTAATGTAGTTGGAGATATCACATGTGCATGTTCACTTGGATTCCTGTTTCTTAGTTGAAGCGTCGAGGGACCTGCGGTGAAAGATTGGATTTGACTTGCAGCTCTGTCCGTAACTGTTATTTTTGTTGTTTGTGGATCACATACATTGTGCTTTAGTGGTACTAGTGCAGTGCCCGTAAGAAAAGTGTATTCCTATAAAGAAGTGGTAGGTTAAGCAGCTTTTTCATGGCTGGCCAAATGAGGCTGTGTTTGAAGGTGGGACGTCAGGGATATTTAGGTTTGTTGTGAAATCTGATATTCCAGGGTATAATTGGCTGTTTTTGACTATTTTTGATTTTGCCATTATATTTCACCTTAAAAGCTATTTACTTGGTGTCATTATTTTCAGCACAACCTCACATGTGTGACTGTACAGTTCTTCTTTCATTTTGACATACTGTATTAACACAATGGACCTAAAATCACAAAAAAAAACATAAAATCTGAGTAGAAAAAGTTAGATTTTTTTTACTGTGAAAACCACAAATATGTTTAACAAACCATTTATTTTTTACTTATAATGCAAATATAAATTGTTGTTTGCTAAATTTGTGCATACATTTATAAAATGTACAAAGTTATATGTAACTATTTACATTTAAATGCAGGCAATGCTCAGGTCTGCCTGTGCTCCTTCCAGCTGAATAAATAGCTGGACTGCCTGCTCCACATTCAGCTTCTCCTCATTCTGACTCATTAAACAAAAAACCGACTCCACTACTCACTAAACACACTACACCAAACACTACATAACACACTAACTACACACTCCAAACACGCTAAATGTCACAAATCTCTCAACTCTCAATATCGCTGGGGGCTTCCAGTGTAGCGACTGATGGAGTGGGACGCGTCTCTCTGAGCTCCTGCAACAACCATTAAAAACTTGATTTTAGGCATACTTTTTGTAATTTTTTTTCGGTGTGTGCCTTCCCCACCACTACAACCTGATCTTTATCCTGACTTTTTGCTGATCGAAATGCCTCAAAAAGGTAAAACATCTACACAACCGCAGCGACCTGCTTCCCACGCCGCATCCCCGTCTCGAGGTGACCCCCCCTCCTGCTCGGACGGAGCCGCAAGCGGCACTCCTTCCTCCGACTTTAAGGCTGAGCTGCTCTCGTTACTCCGGGTCGAAATGGCGGCTATTTTCAAAACCTGGCTTCAAGCGGCCCTGACCGAGAATTTGTCAAACATCAAGACTGAGATGCAGGCAGTGAAGTCGGAGTTAACTGGCAGTATTACAAAGATCCAGTCTGAAGTACGCGGTATGAAAGACACCGTAGGTGAAATGGAAACATCTCTCTCCACCTGTACCGACGACATTTCTACGCCACAGGCTAAAGTGGAGTGTCTGTCAGCAGATCTGATAAGATTGGACAATAAGTGCAGTCTGCAATACCCTTTTTTTGTTTATTGTTGTTGTTTCCTTCTTTCTTTCTTTTTGCTTTTTCTTTCTTCCTTCTTGAAGGTCCACAATCAGCTTATTTCTTCTTTCTCTCTAAAAACTTAACATGTGGTGACTAATGCTAGCAATAATGCTGATATTCCTCATTTTGGATCTTCTGTGAGGTTTTTGAGCCGGAATATTAAAGGCATGGGGAGTCCAATTAAGAGATCAAGGATATTTGCTCATTTGAAACGTCTTAAACCAGACCTAGTGTTCCTGCAAGAAACCCACATGCGCACCAAAGATCAAGTCAGACTTAAATGTCCCTGGGTTTCTGAGGTTTTTCACTCAAATTTTAACTCTAAAGCCAGGGGGGTTGCTATCTTAATTGGTAAGTCAGTTCAGTTTTCAGCTTCTAAGGTTATTTCAGACAAAAATGGCAGATACTTAATTGTCACCGGCACATTATTCCAGGTTCCCATTTTATTAATTAACATATACGCCCCCAACTTCAATGATCCACACTTTATGAATAAGCTCTTTGAATGTCTTCCCTCTTTGAATAATAACCTTCTTATAATTGGAGGGGACATCAACTGTGTAATTGATCCTAACCTAGACCGCTCTAACCCACGAACTCTGACCCCATCATTAATGTCGAGGTCACTTTCTGATTTCATGTCCAAGAATGGTTGCATTGATCCTTGGAGGTTCTACAACCCAACCACCAAGGAATATTCCTTCTTTTCACAGATGCACCAGTCTTTCTCTCGGATTGACTATTATTTTATTGATGCTAAATTAATTTCCAAAGTGCTGACGGTTAACTATCACCCTATTGTCATTTCTGACCATGCCCCTCTTTCTGTAGATATTCAGTTTTCCTCACAACCCCGGTACTCAACTTCTTAGAGGTTCAATACTTCACTTCTTTCAGATGATAAGTTCAATACATTTATTGCAGCCAAAATTGATGATTTTATCGCGACAAATCAAAATGAGATGGAACCAATTTCTTGTTCACTGCTGTGGGAATCATTAAAAGCATACCTACGGGGACAAATCATTTCCTATTCTGCCCATTTAAACAAGTCACGCAAAGCTAAATTGCAAGAACTCAGTACCAATATCATTCCTGAATTCATTCCTAGATAGCCTCAATTTCCCTGTGATAAACTCAGATGCTGCTAAAGAACTCGACTCACCACTTACAGTAGAAGAAATCACTCTTGCCATGAGAAGCATGCAAAATAATAAAGCTCCTGGTCCGGATGGATTGCCGGTCGAATTTTTAAAAAGATTTCAGGATAAACTGTCCCCATTACTGCATGCTGTATATAAGGAATCGTTGCAACATGGCACTCTCCCTCCCACTTTAAGGCAAGCCTCCATAAGTCTCCTTTTAAAAAAAGATAAGGATCCCGATCTTTGCAGTTCCTACAGACCTCTTTCCCTAATAAATGTTGATGCTAAGATCCTTGCTAAAGCCTTGGCACATCGCCTGGAAAATATTGTACCAACTATTGTTTCACATGAGCAAACTGGATTTGTTAAGGGGCGGCAGCTATTCTTTAATGTCCGTACACTCTTAAATATTATCTACTCTAAAACTACTACAACAACACCTGAAGTAGTGATATCGGCTGACGCGGAGAAAGCATTCGACAGGGTTGAATGGGACTACTTATTTACTGTTTTAAAGAAGTTTGGGCTGGGAAATGTATTCATTTCATGGATACGTCTCCTCTATACATCTCTCTGAATGGCATTCAATCCAGTTTTTTCACTCTATCCCATGGCACCAGACAGGGGTGTCCCCTATCTCCACTACTGTTCGCACTAGCTACAGAACCCCTGTCAATCTTTCTGAGGTCCTCCTCTACTTTTACTGGGATTTCACGTTTGGGCACAGAATTTAAGTTATCACTTTATGCTGATGACTTACTGTTGTATATCTCAGACCCTGTCCTTTCCATACCATCAATTTTATCTGCTTTTCAGAGATTTTGATCATTTTCAGGCTATAAAGTGAATATGTCTAAAAGTGAATGTTATCCTATCAACGCTTCGGCATTAGAGCTCACACAGTCCGATATCCCTTTTAAATTGAGCCCCTCTGGCTTTAAATATCTAGGGATCAATGTAACCAGAACGCTAAATTCTCTCTTTTCTGCTAATTTCGCACCTTTAATGTCTAAAATTAAATCTGACCTCCAAAGATGGGGAAGTTTACCTCTCTCGTTAATTGGAAGAATTAACGCAGTTAAAATGAACATTTTGCCCAAATTCCTATTTTTGTTTCATTGTCTCCCAATCTTCCTGCCAAAACACTTTTTTAAAACAATTGATCAAACTATTTCTGACTTCTTTTGGTGCGGAAAGGCACCCCGGATCCGCAAATCCATACTTCAGAGATGTAAATTCAATGGTGGATTGTCACTTCCAAATTTCCAACTGTATTATTGGGCAGCACATATAAACAAAATTTCATTTTGGCTCAAATCAATGGATCTGCCATGGTGCAACTTAGAGGCACAGTCTTGTGTTTCATCCTCCTCCTTAACTGCTCTACTTACCTCTTCTAAAAAAAAAAAATTTGGTATCAATTCAGGCGGCATTTCAAATTTAAGTCAGCATCTATTTTGGCTCCTTTACTGAGGAATCATTTGTTTCGACCTGTGCTTACAGATTCAACCTTTTTTGCATGGCAAAATAAAGGCCTGAAATGTTTTAATGACCTTTATAAGGATGGTATTTTTCGCAGCTTTACTGATCTCTCAGGAGAATTCCATCTCCCTCCCTCTCATCTCTTTCGATACTTTCAAATTAGACACTGCGCTAAAGCTTTGTTACCAGTTTTTCCCTCCTCACCACCGAGCCTACAGTGGGAGGAGCTTCTGAGCCACGACCCACTCCAGAAGTCACTCATTTCTAAAGTTTATAATGCGATTCTGTCTTTTGATTCCTCACCAGTTACTAAAATCAAGGCTGCTTGGGAACGTGAACTGGGTCTGAACTTGCGGGATGACTGGTGGGACACCGCTCTTAGAAAAATCTACACAAGCTCAGTCTGCGCCCGTCTCACACTTATACAGTTTAAAGTTTTGTTTAGAGTTCATTTTTCTAAATTCCGACTGTCACAAATCTATCCCAACATCACTGACAATTGCGACAAATGTCATGCTTCATCCTGCAGCTTAACGCATATGTTTTACTCTTGCCCGCTACTGTCTCGCTTTTGGCAGAACTATTTCGATACCATGTCAAGAATACTTTCAACTATTATAAAAATCTCTCCACATGTCGCCATATTCGGGCTCCCAGAAAACTATAATCGATTTACCTCTAATCAGTTAGATATTTTAGCATTTACTTCCCTACTGGCAAGACGCCGCCTCCTTCTTCATTGGAAGTCTACTAAAGCTCCGTCTAGCACTCAGTGGCTCAATGACACTATGTCTTTTCTAAAGCTGGAGAAGATCAGATATTCAGTGAAAGGTAACTCTGAAAAATTTTACAACAAGTGGCTTCCCTTCTTAACATTTTTTCACTCACTTCAGTCTCTGCCCCTTGATTGATGGACCCCCTCTCCCCCTTCCCCTTTTTTTTTTAAATTATTATTATTATTTTTCTTTCTATTATCATTATTATCATTATTCTTATTCATTCTTATTCTTTTTTTTTGTTTGTTTGTTTGTTTTTTTGGTTTCCCTATTTATTATCTATTTATTTGTTATCCTTTTAAATTGTATATTGTTTCTTGTTTCGCCCGCCTATGTTCTCACGGGCCACAAAAGTTAAAAACATCCTAGGAGGTTGACTGTATGCCTTGTCCTTCATTCCTCAAGATGCAAAGTATTTCTACTGTATTGTATCAATGTCTTTTGTATTGTATCAATGTTTATTTTTGCAACATGGATGTGATATGATACTCAATGCTAATGTGACATTGATTTCTTTTTCAAAGTGCCTTAACTCCTAATAAAAATATTTATTAAAAAAAAAAAAAAAACTCTCAATATCGCTGTCTACACACCGACCGACGGCAATGTTTGCGAAAAAGCGTGGCGGACATCATTTACCCTAGGTCTGGTTTTGGACGTGGCGATGGGTCCGGTCCGTCGCCTCGGGAGGTGGGCCGTGTAGCTAGCGGCTAGCAGCTAGCTGGCGGCTAGCTACACACAGATTTGCGCGTCTCCGGATCTCCTCAGACCCGAAAAGACTCGGTCCGGACTCGTTTAATCTCATTAATCCACAGCAGTCAGTTTAAATGCACAGAACAGAACAAAACAGAACGGACCGAACCGCCGGCAAAATCCCGGTACAGCTCGCGCCGCTGCAGGTATAAATCCGCTTGTTTCTTCAGGTATGTCGTGGGCTTGGGCTCTGCAGTGATTGGCTCTGGTGCGCACGTGGCCACTTTTGTTATTGTCCTCTCTTGAAATATGATTCCATACCATCAGACACTTTTGAGAGGTTACTTTGTACACTGGATCCTTTTGCAGCACTTAATACTTTAATTTTGGCCATTGTAGCAGCAATGTTTCCTTCCAGTTCCAGTTGCTCCTTTTCCCTCCTTAGCTGTTCCTCCTGTTCCTCCAAGATGTGCTTGTTCTTCAACAGTTTTTGTCGTACAATAAGAGCAGCCACTTCAGCTTCGGCCTTTAAATTTGCGGATGATGCTGTACTTGAAATTTTAGAGCTTGGGTCGGATGAACTTTTCTTGCTTCTTCTGCTTCCAATATTTGACACACAGTCACTTGGTTGTATTTAATCATGTACATCGGATGTTGCCTTAATGTTCGATTGATATAAGGGAATGTCATGTTCGTCAGTGTGGATTATTGTTTCTTTTAATTCAACAGGTGCCTCAGGTGAAGTGGGAGAAATATCTGTATCTTCAGCAATTGGCAAATCTGCAGTCATGTGACCTGTCATGTGTTTAAAGCAGTCACTCTGAGTTTCCTGTTCCTTTTGAGGAAGCAATACAATTACTGACTCATGTGCATCCTTTGCATTGTCGTACAGGTGAGTCAATTTCTCCAATGTGAATTGCGCATCCTTTGCATTTTCATCATTTTTCATGAGCTCTTTAGTTTCCTTTATAAGCTCTTTCATTTTTCTCACGTTTGTTTGTCGTTCTCTCTGAAGACTTTCAATTTTGTAAGCCAAGGCCTTAGCTGTAAGCTTGACTGGTCTCCTCTCATCCATTTCATCCACTCCTTTAGTGTCACTCATTTTGCATTTTCCAATATGCACATTTAATCCATAAACACAGAAAAACACTTCATTCACAATTGCTCAACAGTCGTCCATTGCATTTTCATCTCAACAGAGCATGGCAGTCAACGCGTAACAAGCAGTCCAACCAGCTCCAAAATCTCCAAAGACGCACAACGCAGGCCAACCAACAGGCCCCAATGGACAAGCGACAGCTCCTCCGACTGTGTTCAAACTTTTAATACACAGAGGGAATTAAAACAGCCTACCGCTTCCTATGGCCATGATGCGCTACCGCTGAAAGTCTTTGCCGCGGCATCAGTCAGTGTGTCAATATAATCCAGTGTTCATTCATTCCAAATTCTATTGCACTTGTCTATGTGATGAAATCCTGTCCATGCCTTGTCAAGGATGTGCTATGTTTTCTTTGACTAAGATGTAGCTTCTTATTTAATTTATAAATAGTCCGCTGAGAGGCAAAGCAGGCTCCTGTCTGTGACTCGTTGAATGAAAAACCATAGTTCAGTTCCAGATGTGTTTATTGAGTTTATTAACAAAACTTATGGTCAAAAATCAAGTAGAAATTACGGTCAAAGAAAAAATATAGGGGCCTCACTCAACCTTCTTTGTCTACTAGCCAAACCCGCGAACAAACTGGGCAGGTGAAATAATGTGGAGGCCACCCCCACTTCCTCTTACCAGGAATCATAACAAGATGACAAAACAAGTAACAATAATGATAATAATGATGTGCACTGCCAATACAAAAGTAAACAATTCAAAATAGATGATAGATGATTTCACCTGCCTTTTAATTATTAGAGAGAGACCAGCGAGTGAGCATGTGTCCCGAGTAGTGGTGAGTTGCTGATTTTTTCTTGGTTTCTTGTATTCTTCGTCAATATAGGTGCCGTAAAATAGTAACGTTATAGAGGTCATTAATGATGCAAACTACCGAGTTGGTTTGGTTTGTCGTTTTGAAGCAAAGTTAGATAACGTCAAAGTTAACTTTCACCAATGGCGGTTGGCATCAACACCTTAAATTCTCATTATTAACTTTTTAGTGCATAATGTAAAGTAACTGCTCGCATTTATATGTAACATTATAAAATATTTTTGTAAACTCTCCTTGCATCAGCTGGGCATCATCACAAAGTAGGTACATCCAAGATGGTGCCACGGACAGCTGCCTTGGTCTGTTGGTGCGCTTTGTTTTTTCTTGTTTTGTGTGTCTATTCAATTTTCGTCTGTAATACCCGGAGCTCTTTCACTAGAGAAGAGCTCCGGGGAATAATCAGGGGAATAACTCCAGCTGATCTCTTTCCCACTTTTCTTCTTTCTTCCGTGGAATTATTGGACATTGTGGTCAAAGGTGTGCTCAACTTTGCTCACGCAGTGAAATGCAGGAGGAGAGGGAAACGTGCCGGTGCACTTGTGCGCCTCCGCCAGCGCGGACATCGCGCACCGTTACCTGGGATATTTCACTCCAACGTGCGTTCACTGTGCAACAAAATGGATGAACTTCAGCTTCTTCTGGGGAAAAACAGTGACTTTTCTTCATCTTCTGTGTTATGCTTCACAGAGACGTGGCTGTGTGGATCGATACCGGACTCTGCGCTGCAGCTGGCAGGCTTCCAACTCCTCAGAGCGGATCGTGACATGGAGCTCTCCAGCAAATCAAAAGGTGGAGGTATCTGTTTTTATACCAACAGTAGCTGGTGCAATGATGTGACTGTGATCCAACAGCACTGCTCTTCTACTCTGGAATACTTAATCATAAACTGTAAACCTTTTTACTCTCCCTGTGAGTTTGTCTCATTCATTCTGGTCGGTGTTTACATTCCACCGCAGGCCAACGTGCAGGACGCACAGCGCATGCTTGCCGACCAGATACTGAGTGTGGAGCGGACTAACCCGGACTCCTTAGTTATTGTCCTTGGTGATTTTTAACAAAGGAAACTTCAGTCAGTCACAAACAGTTCATTAAATGCCTGACCAGAGAGCTTCTGTGAGGACTGCTGTATACCATCACGCACCAGGGTGAGTTTTAACAACGACAAACCCTGGTTCACAGCCAAACTCAGACAGTTACGGTTGCAGAAGGAGCACGCTTTTAGGAGTGGAGACAGGGACAAGTTTAAGGAGTCTAAGTACAAGTTTAGGAAGGCAGTGAGAGAAGCTAAACGACAGTACTCTGAGAAACTTCAACAACAGTTCTCAGCCAACGACTCTGATTCTGTCTGGAAGGGGCTCAGACAGATAACCAACTACAAGCCCATAACCCCCCACTCCATCAATGACTTGCACCTGGTAAATGAGCTGAATTAGTTCTACTGCCGCTTCGACAGACAAAGGAGCAGTCCTGACACCCTCCCCCGTGACACCTCTCAGCAGCCCCGCCTTACCAGTCCCTTCCTCCCCTGCCCAGCAGGAGCCAGGGCCACTCCACAACTTCCCACCTATGTGAACCCCTCCTCCTCCACCACAGCGACGACTCTCTGCCTACAAGAGAGGGATGTCAACAGGCACCTTAAGAGGCAGAACCTCCGCAAAGCAGCCGGACCAGATTCTGTCTCTCCATCCACCCTGAAGCACTGTGCTGACCAGCTGTCTCCGGTATTTACGGACATCTTCAACACCTCATTGGAGACATGTCATGTGCCAGCCTGCTTCAAGTCATCCACCATCATCCCTGTCCCCAAAAAAGCAAGGACCACAGGACTAAATGACTACAGACCTGTTGCCCTCACCTCTGTGGTCATGAAGTCTTTTGAGCGCCTTGTGCTGTCCCACCTGAAAGCCATAACGGACCCACTCCTGGACCCCCTGCAGTTCGCCACAGAGCCAACAGGTCTGTAGATGATGCAGTTAACATGGCCCTGCATTTCACCCTCCAGCATCTGGACTCCCCAGGTACCTACGCCAGGATCCTGTTTGTGGACTTCAGCTCTGCGTTTAACACCATCATCCAAGCTCTGCTACAGGACAAGCTCTCCCAGCTCCACGTGCCTGACTCCACCTGCAGGTGGATCATAGACTTCCTGTCCCAGTTGGGGAAAACCCCCCCCCCCCCCAAGGCTGCGTTCTTTCTCCTCTCCTCTTCTCCCTGTACACCAACAGCTGCACCTCCAGTCACCAGTCCGTCAAGCTACTGAAATTCGCGGATGACACCTCCCTCATTGGGCTCATCTCTGGTGGAGATGAGTCCGCCTACAGATGGGAGATTGACCATCTGGTGACCTGGTGCAGCCAGAGCGACTTGGAGCTAAACGCTCTAAAAACAGTGGAGATGGTTGTGGACTTTAGAAAGAACCCAGCCCCACCTGCCCCCATCATCCTGTGTGACTCCCCAGTTGACTTTGTGGAGTCCTTCCGCTTCCTGGGTACCATCATAACCCAGGACCTCAAGTGGGAGCTGAACATCAGCTCCCTCACCAAGAAAGCCCAGCAGAGGATGTACCATATTGACCCAAATATAGGACGACCCTGATTATAAGACGACCCCTCTATTCAAGACTAATCTTCAGAAAAAGACTCTGATAACCAAAATTCGTTTCTCCTCTTTCTTAGAGGACCACGATAAGCTTTTCTCTTACTGTTAGCGTTTCCAGACGGTCTTTTTGGACCCGCCATCTTCGGACGTTGCACTCCGTAACTCCATATTTCTTGGCTGGCTGACAGTTGTTTGGCGCCTCTGCTGCATTGATCACCATTATCTTAAAATTAGCATCATAGCTCCGCCTCAGATGTCTGTAAAAGCAACACCATGGAAGTCTTGCTCTCGGGGTCCCCCTACAGCCGGGAAACAGTATTGTCTTCTACTACTGTCGTAAAATCTGTTGCACTCACACCAGGGGATACACGTGCATTTGTTGTCAAGTCAACGATACCCCCGAACTCTGCAGAGGGACTCAGGACTGAGCAGACTGCCTGCATAACATGTAGAATGTCTTCATCCCAGGTACAGTTGCGTAATATATATCAGCATGTCTTATGAATATCATGTCTTATGAATATTTTTGATTTCTTTTTTCAAACGCCAAAAGATTGCATAGCTCACGTTTACAAGCAAGCTCATTAGTAGCCTAGCCTAATACAGACTACTGTTTTACAGAATGGACATGCTAATTCAATGCAATGTTGTTTGTAGCAGGTAGCATGCCATAGCCTATATTGTCAATATCAGGGTTCCCCTGACGGTGACGAGTGTCCGTTCGTCCCCCTGCTGACGGCAATAACGACCGTCTCTCTCTCGGCATTATAGACTGAGGCAAGACACTTTTTACCAGAAAAAAAAACCCATCAGCCTGCAGTCATTAGGCTAGTTAGCATGAAAGATGATTTTGTCTGTCCAATCATGTTTTATAGCCCACTTGCAAGAATATAGCCCTTACCAAATTGTTACAAGCCATTTAGATAGGCTAAGGTAGCAGCTATTGCCATATATTGTCAATATTATAATATCAAGCTAAGCTACCTACAAGCTATATGAATCTGCAAAGTTGAAAACTCAATTGGCATTATAGCCTGAGGCAAGACACTTTCCCCAGAAAAAAACAACCAACAGCCTGCAGTCATTAGGCTAGTTAGTATAAAAAATGATTTTGTTCATCCAATCAGGTATTATAGCCTACTTGCAAGAATATAGCCCTTACCAAATTATTACAAGCGAGCCGTTTAGATAGGCTTACTTCTGACCTTTTTCTGACTTGTACCATAACACTTCTCTCTTGTTTCATCAGGATTCTGTTGTTGAAGACTATGCCTCTACCTCGGCATCAACAGATTTTGAGCCCCCACCATCTGGGAGAGGTAGGGCCAGAGGGAGGGGGGCAGGTAGAGGTAGAGGCAGAGGCAGAGGGAGGGGGAGAGGTAGAGGAAGAGGAAGAGGGACACAAGAAGACATGGACCCTGAGAGCCAGCAGAGGATCCAGACTTTGCAGGAGCAGCGGGACACAGAGATGAGGGCCAGAATCCAGGCACTGAACCCTCAGCACAGGGATGGACTCCTCCAGAGGGTCATGACCAGACTCCCTGGCCTGATGTTCGATGTATTGGCCTTGCTGGAGGAGTCAGAACAGCCTCGAGTCCCTGGAGGCGTTCTCCAGTGGTGTACCTGTTCCAATTGCAGGAAAAAGGACCCAGGCCTGGAGAGACTCTGCTGCGGGCAAACCCCAGAGAACTGTATGAGCAACATGGCCCATATGAGAGATGAGGGCCAGAATCCAGGCACTGGACCCTCAGCACAGGGATGGACTCCTCCAGAGGGTCATGACCAGACTCCCTGGCCTGATGTTCGATGTATTGGCCTTGCTGGAGGAGTCAGAACAGCCTCGAGTCCCTGGAGGCGTTCTCCAGTGGTGTACCTGTTCCAACTGCAGGGAAATGAACACAGACCTGGAGAGACTCCTCTGCGGGCAAACCCCAGAGAACTGTATGAGCAACATGGCCCATATGCGCCTGTATATACTTGATGAAGGGGTATTAGGGTTGGCTAGGGCTGCCTGGAACGACATCTTTGCATCTTTTCTGAGGATGACCAGGAGCCAGGTTCAGAGCAGAGGCAAAACAGGCACGCAGCCTATCACCAGTTTGTTCTCTGGCAGCACAGTCGCCTGGGGGAGGGCAACAGAGTAGTCATCCCGAGCTGCTGTGTGTGGCGAATTAGGGACACTTTCCCAGACCCTGGTACTGGAGCCAGAAGACCTAGGTGTCTTGGATCGTCTGGCCTGAGGGTCTGTTTACTAGGAAGACCACCACCACTTTGCAGCCTACGACTAACTATGGCCCTCTGCAGGTCTGGGATGTAGGCATAATCCTTCTTCTCCTTCAAAGTGTAGACACTCCAGAATTTGGACCTCTTGTTGTAGTATCGTCTGTAACTAGAAAGAATGTCCCAGTTGTAGACCAGTCTTGATTTACAACTGTCAGAAAAACACTAAGATTCCAAAGTGAATAGCTCAGCAGTTGCTAAAAACGTACATCTTGTGTCCATCTCTGTTCCGTGAAGGGAGCCGGCCATTGTGACAGTTGTAGACAATTGCTGCCAGAAGAGTCCGTGTTCGATACACCCCTGCCTTGTAGGAGTACCGCTTCCCTGCATACATAAGTATGTGATTTTGGAAGTTTTCCAAATCCGATGTAGTCTTGCAGTGGGGAAAACAACATAAACACTTCATTGTTATTTTGTTTTGATAGTTACTAACATGTCACTAAACATACCGATCTGCACAGAACAACTTTTTTTATCTAGTTATTGAAATAGGCTATAGTAGCAAGTAGCAACACTCAGGATAACTTTCTTGTAAGACACTGGCAGTGAAGAATAAAAAGTAAAGTGCATACCTGAAGTTGATGAACTTCTTGACGTTCTTCAACAAACGCTTGTCCAGGACGATGGCTACTAAAGCTTGGTGAGCTGCTGAACCTGTAATCACACATCATAATATTGTGAGAAGGACAAAAGTCCATTCAAAGCAACACACACTCCTCATAAAAATGAATTAGAGAATTACCTTGTTCTATCCATGGTTTTTCCTGGGTACCATCACCCAGTGGTTCATGCTCACAGGCTCCAGTAGCCCAGGTGTGCTGGTTACGAACGTGGTGTATAACTGCATGCCACTTCATCTGCAGAAATAGAAACGTCATCTCTCGCCTTCTGTACACACAGCCAAACAATATTTTTGTTTACAGCATTTATTCACTTCCCAAAAACATACCTTAAATTCCTCTGCCGAAGACGCTTGCTTAGCACAATACCAGAAATGGCTTACAATGTCCCTGATCCATGGCAAAATTTCAGACTGGTCCTTCATCACACCAGCCTGAAAAGAGGACATGCCATGTGAGAGCCACCATCCATATGCTGCTGATTTCAGCAATACAGTCATGGCTGGAAGTGTTGGCACCCCTCAGGATTGGTTGGTTTTTGAGCAAAACTCACACACTTTTGAAATAATCAAAAAAGCTTCAAATGTATTTATTGAAAAGTGTGCTTTTATCACTGCAAAATACCCTTTTTGTGAAGGGTACCAATACTTTTGACCATGCAGTATTCACTTCCTGCAGCATTTTAGTGGTATTTTGTGTTGAATTTGGGGAAAACATGTTGTGTTAGTTGCGATGAGCAATTGAAAATAGCCTAGTTTGGTTATTTCATCACAAAATCTTCAAAAGTGTGTGAGTTTTGCTCAAAAACCAACCAATCCTGAGGGGTGCCAACACTTTCAGCCGTGACTGTATATGTAAAAGGTTTAAATCACAGTTACTAACAACTCACTCATTGAATATAAGAACATTTCTTACCCGTTGCAGCTTCTTCCCCAAATTCTTCGCAGCATGCCAAATATCCAGGGAATGATGTAAACCCCATTGCTTGTATTTGCCATCTGGTTCTGTAGACAAAGAAGCCTTTAGAACAGGGCTTGACGCTAAGCTTTTTTTCAAGTAGCACTGTGCTACCATGCAGAAAAATTTAGTAGCACACAACATTTTTTAGTAGCACAATGAAAATTTAGCAATTTTGGTAAAAACGTCATTTTCAAACAAATAAAGTACTTATTTAGATTAATCCAAACCCTGTAGACTAATTTTTAATGTTATAACTGGCTCTTTTAAACTGGAAGAATGTCCCTGCTCCAGCCGTCAACATAGTCTGGTCTCCTGACCCGCTTGGAACTAAGCCACCTCTCTACGGCTGGACTTGGGTCATAGCTCTCCAGTGGAGGCCCCTCGAGGCTGATGCGCATCAGGTCCTCTGTTGTGGACACGGCCAGGCTGCTTCGTGTGGAAGTCTTAAAGCTTCACAGCTACAGTGCCCCGGCTGCCTCAGAGTGTCCAACATAACATTTTTTTCTTAGTGGCCCGCTTGGCCAGTAGATTCGAGTTTTACTGGCCCCATGTGTAATTATAGTGGCCAAACCACGAAAAAAATGAAAATAACTATTTTTCTGGAAAAAAAAGAGAAAAAAAAGACTTGTTTATAAACTGAAATTTTTCCCATTTAATTGTTTGGAGAGTCTGTCCCTGCAAAATCAGTATAATCTGGCAGTGGTGGCAAAAAGTAATAGGGGTTTGCGTAATAACAAGTATTGAAATTTCAAAATTGAAATTACAACATATTTAATATTTTGAGATGTGTCATTTCTCTCACTCCTATAATTATGTTATCATTTTTCAGGTGATTGATTTTCTGAAAACACTGTACAAACAGTACCATTAATTATCCCGAAGTGGAGGGATCATTATACCTGGCTCATTTTTTAAAGGCACCTATAATAACGACACCCTGACATGTAAATGTGACATCTGTCTTGATTCATTTAATTTAACTTAAAATATGGACAACTGACTGCATAATATATGAATCAGAAACAGAAATGCTTTACAGCAGCTCCCATTCAAAGTCAAGAATATGCAGAAAAATAGTAATAATAATAATAATAATAATAATAATAATAATAAACTATATATATGCTTGTCTTGCGAGTCTAATATATTTTGAAAAAACATCAAGGAAGAAGACATGACCACTGACACTGCACGTTTTCCTTTTCGCCTTTTTCACGTGTTGTGCCCAGAAGGATGCCAGAGAATTCACAGAGAAGCTGGAGAAGTTTGTGACATTTTCATCCCGGATTGAGGAGGGAATTAAACGCCTGTCCCAAATAAACGCCTGGTCTGTTAAGTGATTGAAACAAATAAACGCCCGGCTATTATTGGGTATTTTGCGGTAGTTCCCGCATCATCAGCACGAGCTGAGCAATAAAATCTAACGCAGCAAGAGAGGCGGGACTTAAGGCAAAACAGCCAATCATCAGCCGGTCAGTCCCAAAGCCGGTGTCATGTTTGAAGCAGCAACAGGAGAGAGAGGGGGAGAGGAGACAGCTGCAGCGAGAGCAGACACAGAGCGGCCAGAGAAACGAAGTGACTGTAGTGAGGCGTTTGTGCAAAACTGCGGATAAACGGCAGAAATAGTGTGGGTGTTTACTGCTCAGTGCTCACGTAAACAGCAAAACGGTGCATGTACTACAGTTTTGTCGGAGTCGCACTGATGCGACTGAATGTAATTTTCTATTCGCACTGGAAATAATCAACTTGCAAATGCGAGCAAAACAGTCGCACTGTCGAGCCCTGCTTTAGAATAGAAATATATATACATATACTGTATTTGATAATCCACAAGTCAAACGTTACGGCCATTTTCCTTACTCAACAAAACAGAAATTTGAGTGTGGGCGCCGGTCACCACTTCCGATAAATGGATCTCCGGCAGGAGTGCGTCCATTGTTCGGACGAAACACTCTTTCTCCATAATCACAGAGTTCCTGTTTGTTTGACGTTTATCGAGAGAGACAATGTGCACAATGTCTCTTGATTCCTGTTCAATGGTGGTGTAGGTGCAATGCTGTGCACAGTGGCCTACAGAATGTAGAGCATAGTTCTCTCTCTCTCTCTCTCTCTCTCTCTCTCTCTCTCTCTCTCTCTCTGACACACTTACCTGGAGAATCCATTCTGCCATCACCTAATGAAAAGACAAGACAAAACCAAACATTACAAAAGTTATCACAACATGATCTTGGTAATGTAATAGCAAACCACGGACATGTCAATATAATCATAGGTGACAAAGGTAGTAAAGCAATGTCTTACCAAGAACTACCACCTTGGCCTTTGCACGTAAGCGGGTCAGAAGGTTGGCTCGGATTTTCTGCCAGAACTCATCGACTGGTTCGATGCAGTAGGTATCCTGGATTTTGAAAAAGGTAGACTCTGCCACCATCCAGTTGAAGAGAAATGCCACCTTCCTGTAGTTGTTCCCGGATAACAGGATATTTGTGGATAGCTTGCATCCCATACTTTAGAAGGGGTTGTGAATTCCATTTCCAGAGAATGTGTCCAAAGCTGCATAGCTACAATCAGCAAAAAACACACACAAGAAAAGCAATACACTTACTAATTCAAACACACTAGGCCAGACTAACCTACAAATAACTGAGAGTTGTTGATTATTCCACACAAAACTGTTATTTGAAACTCCATGAAGCAATGAGCACTTGGATGACCGAAATATCTATGCTACTCATGTCAGAATCAGATTTCTCCCCAGAGTCAGTCACTCCTCATCCTCCTCCAACACACAACTATTGAGTGTAGTACATACATACACACAACACAAGCAAATACTGTTTGCTTAGTGCTTACCCACTCCAAGACAACACTAGTTCCCCGAGGCTTCATTACAACTTGAAAGGGTGGTCTTCCTGGACATTTTACCCCAGTAATTTTGTTGGAAAAGGGGCATGCCGTCATAGGAAATTGCAGAAATGAAGTAAGCATCTTCAGATTGTCAAGGTAGGCGATGCAGGCCTTCTTTCCAACCAGGTCATCTTCATTGTCAACTCTCAAATGGTCTGGCACATCGGTCATCTGGTCGTCGGTGGGGTTGGGCACATCTACATCAAGCACGGTCTCGTCCATGGATATTTTGGAAGCTGCTCAATATTGCCGACCTTTGAAGCTGTATCACCAACTTTGCATAAAAAGGCAAAATATGAACAGGTCTTAGAATTTTGGATAGTGGAATCTAAATACTACTACTACTACTACTACTACTACTACTACATACTGATTGTGCATGAAATGAAGCTAGTGAATATAACATACCGTAGTTGAAGAAAAGGAATATATTCCTCATCAGAGCTGTCCCCATCCTCACAGAATCTTGGGTCTGTCCAGCTCTCATCCATTTCAATACTGTACATAAAACACATAACCATAAGCGGGAAAGACATATCAATAACACAAAATGAAAACCAAGTCATTAGACTTACATGCTGTTCCTTGGGTCATTTGCTGCCTCCTCATCTGGAGAGTCATGCTGCTCTTCTTCCTCTACAAGATCCAGAGATTGCATGCTGAAGACAGAGTAAAATGAAGTTACGGTAGTAGTATAATAATATAAGCAGCAGTAAATAGACATAGTGGGGAAAAGAAAATGTGCATTCAGTCCACATTAGTTCAAGCAAACAACATTTTGTCACCGTTTCAGATAAACTAAGAGGAGACAGACTAACTGTGTTTCACTGTTGTTGGTGGCAGGTACAGTATCACTGGCCTACTGTACTCAACAGGCATGTGCAATTTGTCTGTGCCAGCAACAAATCACACGGGCCAGTAGGTGAAAAACACCAGAAGCAAATTCAGTTCTGTCAGAATATGGTCTGCATAAGGGTTACTTTACACATTTACACTCAAGATTCAGATAACAGTGGGACGTGACACATTCCAGTTCAACTTTTCCTGTCTTTGCAATGGAAACATGATGGCTAAGGGAAAGTTTTCAAGGGATACAAAACTGAAAACCAGAGGCTCACATCACCAACTCCAAGGACTATTGCCTTCTGCTATCATAAAAACCTCACCTGGCCTCTAATACAGCGACCTCTTCGGCGCCTTCTTCCAGTATGTGTACTCCTTCAATAGGAAATTCTTCCCTGAATCAAAACAAAAAATAGAACATGATAAAAAAAAATGTAAAAGGCACCGCAAAAAAATGATACCCCAGGAAAATATACAATACCTATCATGGTCTGACTCCTCTGTAATTCTAGACCACAGGCTGTGGAGGTTGGCAGGTTGGTTTGTGGGGAGTGGATGTTACTTGCTTTTGAAAGCTATATAGGGAATAAAATATGTCTTATTCAATTACCCAGCAACAACACATTACAGATGTATCATTGTGACGTGAAGATGAATGAAGTTTATATGCTAAATCAGATGTCAGACCAGTGTCCTGCACAGGTTCGGGGACCCGCGGGTACGGGTGACCCGCACAATTTGGATGAAACGGGTGAAAAATAATGTCCTGTGTCGGACACGGGTGCGGATCGGGTCAGACGCCTAGAGAGCGCAGGTCGGGTTTTGCGATTGTCATTTTCATGGCGTCAGGTGCAACAAAAAAAAAATCATTAGCGACACATCTACAAAAATATGCCTGCATTTCAAAATGATAAGCATGCACCGTATATTTCATATGAGCTCATTCATGCGTGCTTGCACCCTCCCAGAACTCCCATTCCCCACGCTGGCTTACTTTCATTTTTAAAAATTGCGTCAGTCTAATTTTGCTTCGGGTGCCGGTCGGGCGTCGGTATCTATTTATAGCAGGTCGGCTCGGGTGCGGAATGTAATTTGTGCTACTGTCGGAAACGGGTCGGATGCGGTTTTAAGTACGACGGGTCCGGGCGGGTGCGGGTTTGCAAAATAAGACCCGTGCAGGACTCTGTATCAGACTAATGATAACAGGGAATAACTTGGCTGATTATTCAGAACAAGCAACACATTTGAGTTTGTCTTTTGGTGAGGGAGTCATCATGCACCGAACACAACAATTCACACACAAGAATTTACAGGAGTATTGCATAAGAACAACAGGAGGGTGGGAAATTCATCCTCAGGAGAAAAAAAATAGCAGCTAGCGACTAGACTCCTGTTTGGCTCTGTAGCTAACAATCATCTGAAACAACACAATTACCTCAGAAGCTATGAACATAATGACAATACTGCTAACATTCCTCCTCTCATACTTTCTACATGTAGACTAAACAGTTTAGCTCAAACATTAGCGATTTCCATGTCATCGATTGCAATGATCAAATCAGAACGAGAATGCTAGCTTGCGCTAGCATGCTAACCATTAGACAACTAGCATGTTAGCGTATGGTAGATGCCAGATTGATAATTCGGTCCTCCCCTACTAGCATTACTTGACTCATGAAGATAAATGGAGGACCAGAAAGCTTCCATAACATAGCCAGGCAGACAACAAATTTCGAAAAATTAGACGTATGCAGGCAATGTACTTACTGATCCATCAGCATGAGGGCTAAGCCAGCATCTGTCGGGAAGCCCACCTCCTCCTTTAGCTCACGCCAGTGTGTGAATGCTGCACCAATATTGATCCTCGTCCGGCCTCGGTTTTTGTCATCCTCCCTTTTTCTCTTCCTAGTCTCCTCTGACAAAACCTTTGCCTTCTTCGGTTTCGTTGCTGCTTCGGCCATGACAGCAACAGATATACGCTATACCATCCGGCAAACAAACGCTAGTAGTTGGGCTCTGAGGGTTCTGGCTCATCCTCGTCTGAAAATGACGAAGTGGGGGTTTGGGGGTGGGCGGGGTGAGGGGGTGCTGTAAAGCTGTTTAGTTGTAGTTTATGGGGGTTCCACCCTGAAACCCAAACTTCCGTAGTGCCAGTAAAAGCGATACAGACCCCATCAGGCTGCGGCAGACGTGTCATTCAACCTATTGTAAGTCGATGTACCATCACAAGGGCCTTGGGATTATATTATGAAGGTCGAAAAACTACTTGGTGTTGCTTTAACTTGCCCCACTTTTGGTCCACTTTTCTCTGTACAATCACCACGTCTCTCCATTTTTCATCTCCTGTCACTTCTTCTCCAGATAACCCCACACTGTAAAATGTTTCACTGTAAATTTACAGTAAATTACTGGCTACTAGTTGCATTACTTTCACATTAATTTTACAGTAATTTATTGTGAATATTTCACAGTAATGTACTGTACATGTTTCACAATACTGTACTGTAAATATTTCACAGTAAAATACAATGCATCTACAGCTGTATACTGCAACTTCACAGTTGCCATGCCCATGGAATTACTGTAATATAGCAGTATGTAGCTGTGGAATTACAGTATCTTGCTGTATGTAAATTACAGTAATTGCCTGTATTTAAAAAAATTTATTGTAAAAGTGATGCAACCAGTAACCAGTAATTTACTGTAAATGTACAACTTAAAGCTACACTGTAAAACTTTTTACTGCAAATTTACAGTAATCTACTGGCAGCAGCTTCGCCAGCAAAGTACTGTACTTCTTTTTACAGTAATATACTGTAATTTACAATTACAGTATATTACTTGGGGGAAAAAAATATTACTTGAAATTCATTTACAGTTCATTACTGTATTCTTGTAAATTTACAGCACAATACTGTTTCCAGCTTTGACAGTAAATTACTGTATATTTACAGTATTTAAGCTGTATTTGAATCTACAGTATATATCCTGTATTTACAATGTGACTGTCATACTACTACTACTACTGATAATCTTTCTATAAATGCACGGAATCTCTGTCTGTCTGTGTGTGTGTGTGTGTGTGTGTGTCTGTTGGTCAAATATCTCTGCGGATAAGGATCACACTGACCCGAGACTTTCAACATGGCTGCTGCGTGGTTCAGTGGTGTGCATCTAAGCATTTGTTTGGACTGCAATGATACCGTGAATAAAGTATTTCATAAATGCTTTACACATTCTGCCAAGCATTGTCCACCAGAGCCACCACAGTCACGTGCGCACCAGAGCCAATCACTGCACACCGTGGCCACGTGCGCACTGCAGAGCTCAAGCCCACGACATACCTGAAGAAACAAGCGGATTTATCCACCTTATTCCTGACTTCGTGAGTTTACCCATGATTCATAGCGGTATTTGGTTATGCTCTTCCGGTTGAACTGGCTGACCTCGGTGTTAACGCTAACGTAGCTGTCATGCTCGCTCTAAAAACCGGCTTTTAACACAAAGAAAGCGACAGAATGGATACAAATCGGCGGTGGATACACAGTACAGATGTTTTAATAAGTCGTGAGGACAGTTCTCACAGTGCCTCACCCGTCAGTTCTCACGGAGTGGGCAGATGACATGAAGCATTAGCCTGGCATTAGCCCGACGTTAGCATATGTCGATTTAGCTAAAGTCGGGCTATTGCTTATCTTTTATTTTCTGAAGATGTTGACGGCGGAGAATTTCGCAGTTACAAAAGCACAGAAGCATACAACTACCTGCACAGTAACAACATAGGGAAAGTACTGTTGAAGAAACAAAGCGAGTTATTTCTGAAGGCAGCAGTAGCGCCCAGCCAGAGTGTCAATCAAGCTAAACATACAGCGTGGATAATGCTGAAGGAAAGTGAAGTCGTGGAGATAGGCGGCTGCTCGGACGTTGCCGGGTTAGGAAAGTCATGCAGCAGCTATTCTGTGGAAGATATTCATAAACCCAAATATTTATTTTAGTGTCAAAGCCGCGAGCCGCGCTAGTCTCCGTTCCTCCTTCCTCAGCATGGCGTGTAGGGCGCAGGGCACGGACAAGTTTTTCTAAGTGGTTGATGTACTACACGAGAGGTTTCTGAAAAAAACTTCAATTTTCATGAATTGTTGTGGCAACCAACAATGGCACATGTTGTACCTGACCATTTTAAAAACAGTTTAGCACTTATGACCTAACGCTAGTTGTTTAGGGCTAGCTTAGCGGCAGCGGCCATCATGCAGTTGCAAGGCAACCGGAAACAGAAAACCGCCGGCGGAAGTAGTTATCTGTCATGGCAGCACCCATAGGCTCCCGAGGAAACAGGTGGATACCTGCAGCGGAGCGAGCTGGACCGGGATTTTGCCGGCGGTTCGGTCCCGTTCTGTTCTGTTCTGTGCATCTAAACTGACTGTTGTGGATAAATGAGATTAAACGAGTCCGGACCGAATCTGTTCAGGGTCTGAGGAGATCTGGAGACGCGTGGACAACAAAGTGGAATCTGAATTTACGGATGTTCGTGTGTACGGACTAGCCGCTAGCTAGCGGCTAGCTACACGGCCCGCCTCCCGAGGCGACGGACCGGCCGCATCGGCACGTCCAAAACCGGACCTAGGGTAAAAAATGTCCGCCACGCTTTTTCGCGAACATTGCCGTCACGTTTGCTTTGTGTCTGGTGCAGAAAGAAACGGTAAAAACGGGCTTTTGTCACTAAAGTGTCCAAGCAGCAAGTTTGGTTGTTGAGGAACAGGAAGTTGTGGGAGGGACCTAGGCGGATGATTGACAGGCAACGACGGTCGGACAGCGATATAGGCTCTATGCCGAAGGTCACGTGACCAAACCGGAAAACAGGCTTATCCACTTCCGCTTTTCCGGACAAGCTGAACTGCGCGGTGAAATCAAACCCCACAGCTACGGACTAATTGTTATCCCTACAAGGCTGCTGTTGTTATGATATAATAAACTTTACTTTATAGGTTGAATTTATTCATCATTGCTCATCCCATGGCGCTTTTCTACACAAGATGCCTCCAGGAGCTACCGAAGATCAGCATGTCCGATGTCCATCGCATATGCAGGGTGACATCTAAAACTCCAAGCACCAAAATGGACAAGGGTTTTAAACTCTATGCTTCCTCCTACATCTGCGACTATGAGGGTATGTATGAGAGTAGCTTATGTGTATTTCTTGTCCGAACAAGCTCAATGAAAACATTTGACAAATTTGTGTTACCGGTAACGTTATGTCACTGGTGACAACGTAACGCTAATTTGACAGAAACGTGTATGACATCGTACAGCGACATCATGAAACCTTATTTACCGTATGTCACTAAGTTAGCTACGTTAATGCTGTAATGTTTGCCAACTTAGATAGCTAATGCTACTGTCACTTAACCTCCCTTCTCCCAGTATCTAACAAAGACAGGCTTACTAGGGAAGTTAGCATCAGAGCAGCCTGTCACAGGTCGATGAAGAAGAATGAGAAGCCACACAGCCTGACAGTAATGTTAGGGATGGGTTGGGTGTTCGAGTTCGAGTTCTCAACTGTTCCAGTTCAGGGCGAGTTTTCAAAGTCTCTCAGGGTAAAAGACAAATCAGTGATCATGACTGGGTCCCCCTGACTAAAAAAGGCAATATGTGTCATATCCTGAGAGACTTGGTTTAATCTAAAAAGTTGTTCCAAGTTCACTATGTTGATAGTAAGGTCACTGGGGTATGGTCAATGACTGTGAATGCTTCATTCTTGGGCGCCACTCATCATGTAATCAGGTCTCAGTCTATATCCTATATCCTATCATCCAGATGTATTGCATTCATGTCATTTCAAAACTTGCCCCAGCAACCTAACTAGACTGTTACATGACATCACTCCATCTGTTTGGACCACTGCTCAAGTAGGATAAGTTAAAACACACTCAAATCAGTGTCAAGTTTGTAAACAATTCTCCCCATACACTTTTGTACAGATAGTGCTTCGTGAGTCAGACCCCGTAATCCTGGTGTCAAATCACTGCTCATGTGTGGCTGGCACTGCAGTGTGCAACCACACAGTTGCTTTGCTGCTCCAAACTGCGCACTACTCTGAGCTGAATGTGCAGGTCGTGCCTCCTGTCCACACCTGCACTGAGACAGAGCAGAAATGGCACTAGCCCAGAACATCAGTAAGTGTTGAGATACAATTTATAGGCGTAATACTTTCTATATTTAAGTATATATAGACACTTGGACAACTGCCCCCCACTCCATTCCACTCTACACACACACACACACAAACACACACACACACACACACACACACTGTTTTGCTGTCTTGAATTGTTGAGTTATTATATTTGTCTTTTTAGGGAGTGAAACCTGGGCCAATAAACAACATGGTTGTCACCAAACCAAGACTCAACCGGCACATAGGAGTTGGAATCAGGTAAGATAGTGAGCTGCCTGCTAGACTTGACTCTAGTGTGTATAAAGAGGAAAATTAACCGCCCACATCTTTCTCTGTGCATACCAGCAGCCAAAAAACTTGTCAGTCAGACAAGGTTTTTGGCTGCTTGTCAGACTGACAAGTCTGACAAGCAGACAAGTCGTTGGTCACTTTTCCTCTACATGCATGCACATGTTACTCTGCATGAAAAGATGTCTAATACCATTCCTGTCTTTCACAGAAGTACACTCTAAAAGGGCGTGGTTGGGGAGCCACTTGATATGTCTTTGCTGCAGATTGGGGAAATGTACAAAGACTTTGATATTTCAGATAAACCCCTTGTAGCAACTATGGGCATCAGTGATGAGAAGACTCTCACTGAGACCGCATTTGGCTTGGCACAGAAGGGCAGTGTGCTCTCATATCAGCAGCCCATACTGCCCTCAAGGTCAGTCAAAATGCATCAAGATCCTCCACCTTACCCACTGCTGCCTCTTGTGGAGTCCAGGCTTGCCCCAACTAAGTGTGTACATGTCTGTACTGAGGAGGAGCACTTCCACCTGGAAAGCTTGAAGGTGGGGATGACACGATTACCAGTTCACTGATTAATTGAGAGGGCCATTATTATCATTTATATTAAGATAAAAATACAATTTTTTGTAATACTGATAACCATGATGAATTTGGTTATGTAATTGTGATGAGACATTTTTGTACCGTTTAACCTGCTTTAGGTCACACAAGACATGGCCTTCAAGATAGAGGCAGCAACACGAGACCAGGCAGCAGACCCAGAGTGGCATCGGCTCCGTAGGCCAAGGATCACCTCCTCTCGGTTTAGAGAGGTATGCTTTGTGCGGGGAATGAGCTCTGCACAGTCACTTGCCGCAAGACTCCTGAAAGGAACCAGGCAGACTCCAGACATGAAAAGAGGTGCAGACATGGAGTCTGAGGCCGCATCGGAGTACTGCCAGCTTAAGAGTGTCAACTACACCCCTTGTGGCCTAGTCATCCACCCAGACGCACCCTGGCTTGGTGCCTCACCTGATGGCTTAATTTTTGATCCAGCCACACAGCCACCATTCGGACTGGTCGAGATCAAGTGCCCTAATGTAAAGAGCTATGTTGACTGTAGTTACATCACAATGCAGTATGGAACCTCAGCTCAACGCGAAAGCCACACATACTATTGGCAGGTGCAGGGTCAACTTTTGATCACTGGCCTACAATGGTGCGACTTTGTCATTTGTGCTCAGGAGGACATGCTTGTGCAGCGTATCCATGTTGACCATAATATAACATCAGTCATCAGAGAGAAAGTTGACCAGTTTTATTTTCGTGTGTTCATGCCATATTACTTGTCTCTCTCAAAAAGAGTGATTGAGTGAGTGTCTGTCTGACTGACTTGGACTTACTGACTGACAATAACTGACTGATTAGGGCTCACTGACTTTGCTGCCTGTTCTACCCAGGCCTCCATATGATGTAGATTATCCAGCCACTGGATTCACTGTTCTGTTTACATTGTTCACTTAACAATATTCAGCTGCGATACGAGTAGCCTGTAGGACAGAGGTATGTACCCCCTTCCCCTGACTGTCTGACACATTTGTAAGTACTCCAATGCAATGTCAATTGGCTATGTTCTTATTTCATTACTATTTATCTTGCTCACAACAATATGTTCATCAGTATTTGTTACACTGTATAGCTTGCAATGACCAGTTTGGAAAAAAAGATTTGACAAAGAAATGACATTTCAGTTTTATTTGTCAATGACAAAAATATAATAAACCAATTCATATACAATATCTGTCTCATAGTGACTGTGTATAAAAGGTGCTTTCTGGTGTAATATTTAGTTTGTACTCATATCAAGCCTGTGACAGAGAATAAAAATAAAAAAAACAATCAGGTATCAAAACACAAAAATAGATTTCAGTGTGCAAATAATCCGAGAGACTGTCTCTGTAGGTTTGGTTAACCATAACATTTCATCATGAGACAGCTGTGGCTTTACTAAGGAAAGGTGGCACTGAATGACAGACTGTCTAGGAATCACTGACTTCTTTGGCCCATGCCTTCACCAGTGGCTTGTTTTGGTAGTTTGATAGGAGGCAGGCTACTGCAAAAAGCTGGTTGACACTGCCAGTGATGCTGAGAGGGATAACAGTGTCAAACAATTTGTTTTCTTTGATGCGCCGAATGCACCTCTCTACATGTATCCTTAAACGTGCAATGTCCTGAGTGAGCAGCACTTCATCACGAAACAGTTGTGACTTTTTACTCAGGAAAGGTGGTCTGTAAACCTTGCAGGGCACTAGGTCATCAATTAGGAATCCCTTGTCCACTATCACAGCCATATCTTTATCCAAAAGAGGGATAATGCCAGATTCCCTGAACAATTGCTTGTCACTGACTGAGCCAGAATACAATGAGGAAATAAAAGTAACAGAACCATGTGGTGACATACCGATTAGTCCCTTCAGGGTAGTGTGGGATTTGTACTGTGAATACATCTCACTCTGTAAGAGTAAAGATGAAGGCACCTGACATTTCATTTCTGTACAGTCAACTATGACTTGGGTGTCTGAGTACTTGCCAAACACACTTGGCATATTGGCTCTTATATCCCCAGGAGACATCCATATCCCGACAGCGCCCAATGTGGTGTATAAAAAATTTGCCCAAGTCAGGATTATCCTGCTGACGGTGGACTGATGAATGTTGAACCGCTGACCCAGATCTTTCTCCTTCAAACCCAGCGCCAGGTAGACCAAGAACAGGAACAGTTCATCAATCAGTGGAAGGCATCGGCCCTGTTGGTGGGTGGTGTGAGACAAGTCCTGGTGTTAATGATACTTATTGCCTGGTCATCATAAATGATGCTTTTATATGAATGATGCTTATACTGATTTACCAGATAGTAGTGTTCTCTTGGGTGTTGCTTGTAAAAACAAAATGTTCTAGTATGATGCCTACGGGTCGAGAAGGTGGATCAGCAAGGGCCTGATCAGGAGCTGCTGTTGTGCTGGAAATGGATGCCTGTGTCCTAGCACGCACCATTCTCTTCGTCACAGGTTCAAGCTGTTTCCAGAATTCCAACAGATGGCGGGAGCTGGCAAATCTAAAGGAGTGACAGAAATATACAGTATTACTTTTAATATATAAATTTAGTACACTATTACATTTTAGAAGCACAACCCATCTTGATGCTCATCCTGAAAGATATTGCCAGGAGGCAGTGGCAGATACAGTAGCCTAATGTGTAGCTCCTGGCAGCATAGTTTGAAATAAAATGTAGTCATCTGGTTTTAAAGTTAAGTCCACAATCAAATATGCATTTTTCATATTTGCTTTTTATTTTAATGGATGAATATAGACACAATCCACTCTGCAACAAAGCCATAGCCAGAGTTATGCAGTATGCACACTGAATATCATATTCAATACATCAATACATGCAACTCCTCTATCACCAGCTGCTGGGCCTGTATTTTTTCACATGCCATATCCAAAGCAGATGCTTCTGGTCTCTGATCATAGTCATGGCACTGAAGCAGTAGTTCAGGGCACATCTCTTCCTCTTCAGGATCATCCTCTCGCTCGACAGGTCGTGGTTTTCTCTCCCAGACACTTGATCTGACTGGCGGCAGAGTGTATTCGTTCCAGGCAAACAAGACAGGCAGCGCCCCGGCTACCAAGCGTCGGTTTCCTCCTTGAATAATATCTGTCGGTAAGAAGTGTCTACTGCAGACTGTGGTGCTCTTCTTAATAACCAAGCCTTCCCGTCTCACGTTGTGTATCCATTTCTTTTTCTGATTTTCATCTTTTGGAAATGTGTGGAAACTTACGGAGCTGTTCCATTTCCCTGACATGGGGCACAGAGGAACACAGCATAAACTGTTGTTACTAGCGCCGTCCCGTTTCTGGTACTTTATTTTTTTCTCTCTCTCTCTACTCAACATTTTGAAAAAAAAAAAAAAATCACATATACGATGTGATATAACAGCGGCAAAAGCCGCAAAGTAGCTTAAAGTAGTCGCTAGCGTAATCGGATTTTGTATTTACCGCCAGTTCAGCTTGTCCGGAAAAGCGGAAGTGGATAAGCCTGTTTTCCGGTTTGGTCACGTGACCTTCGGCATAGAGCCTGTTGAGAGTTGAGAGATTTGTGACATTTAGCGTGTTTGGAGTGTATAGTTAGTGTGTTATGTAGTGTTTGGTGTAGTGTGTTTAGTGTGTAGTGGAGTTGATTTTTCGTTTAATGAGTCAGAACAATGAGAAGATGCTGAATGTGGAGCAGGCAGTGCAGCTCTCAAGGAGCACAGGCAGACCTGAGCATTGCCTGCATTTAAATGTAAATAGTTACATATAACTTGTAAATTTTTTAAATGTATGCACAAATTTAGCAAACAATTTATATTTGCATTATAAGTAAAAAAAAAATGGTTTGTTGTAAATATGTTTATATGTGGATTTCACAGTAAAAAAATCTAACTTTTTCTACTCGGATTTTATGTTTTTTTTTGTGATTTTAGGTCCATTGTGTTAATACAGTATGTCAAAATAAAAAAATAACTGTACAGTCACACATGTGAGGTTGTGCTGAAAATAATGACACCAAGTAAATAGTTTTTAAGGTGAAATATAATGGCAAAATCAAAAATAGTCAAAAACAGCCAATCATACCCTGGAATATCGGATTTCACAACAAACCTAAATATCCCTGACGTCCCACCTTCAAACACAGCCTCATTTGGCCATCCATGAAAAAGCTACTTAACCTCCCACTTTTTTATAGGAATACACTTTTGTTACGGGCACTGCACTAGTAATAATAATAACTAGAAAAATTTGTATTTCCTGCGAAAATACAGTGTGAATGCTGACAGCTGAAGTGATTTCAGAAATCTGCTGAACGACCTGCCGAAAATGCATAAAACTATAAGAATGTTGAAAAAAGGCAAAAAGCTGTAGATTAAGAGGGCAGTAAAGATGTTAAAATGGTGAAAGAAGGCTAAAAAGGTGAAAAGTTATAGGCTGAAAGAGCTTAAATAGGTGAAAAAAGGAGGAAGGGGATGAAAAGCTGTTGGGTAAGAGGGCAGGAAGAGGTTGAAATGGTGAAAACATTTGAAAAGCTGTAGAGTAAGAGGGCTAGAAGAGGTCAAAAGGTGAAAAAATATGAAAAGCTGCAGAGAATGAGGGCTGGAAGAGGTTAAAAAGGTGAATAAAGGATGAAAAGCTGTAGAGTAAGAGGGCTAGAAGAGGTCAAAAGGTGAAAAAATATGAAAAGCTGCAGAGAATCAGGGCTGGAAGAGGTTAAAAAGGTGAATAAAGGATGAAAAGCTGTAGAGTAAGAGGGCTGGAACAGGTTAAAAAGGTGAAAACATATGAAAAGCTGTAGAGTAAGAGGGCTGGAACAGGTTAAAAAGGTGAAAAAATATGAATAGTTGGAGAGTAAGAGGGCTGGAAGAGGTTAAAATGGTGAAAAAGGCTAAAAGTTGAAAAGTTAAAGGCTGAAAGAGCTTCAAAGGGTG
This sequence comes from Sparus aurata, assembly GCF_900880675.1. Classification (NCBI taxonomy): domain Eukaryota; kingdom Metazoa; phylum Chordata; class Actinopteri; order Spariformes; family Sparidae; genus Sparus; species Sparus aurata. The sequence continues at coordinate 108,836 of NC_044204.1, read as the reverse complement.
AAAAAAGGATGAAAAGCTGTACAGTAAGAGGGCTGGAAGAGGTTAAAATGGTGAAAAAAGGATGAGAAGATGTAGAGTAAGAGGGCCGAAAAAGAATAAAAAAGGTGAAGAAGGATGAAAAGCTGTAGAGTAAGAGGGCTGGAAGAGGTTAAAATGGTGAAAAAAAGGCTTAAAAGGATGACAAGCAGTAGAGTAAGAGGGCTTGAAGAGGTTAAAAATGTGAAAACATATGAACAGCTGTAGAGTAAGAGGGCTGGAAGAGGTTAAAAAGGTAAAAACATATAAAGCTGTAGAGTAAGAGGGCTGGAAGAGGTTAAAAAGGTGAAAACATATGAAAAGCTGTAGAGTAATAGGGCTGGAAGAGGTTAAAAAGGTGAAAAATATGAAAAGTTGTAGAGTAAGAAGGGCTGGAAGAGGTTAAAAGGGTGAAAAAATATGAAAAGCTGTAGAGTTATAGGGTTGGAAGAGGTTAAAGAGTTGAAAAAAGGATGAAAATGTAAAAAAGTCAAAGGGTGAAAGAGCTCAAATAGGTGAAAAAGGATGAAAAGGTAAAAAGATGTAGAGTAAGAGTGCTGGAAGAGGTTAAAATGGTTGCACATATGCTGGAGGAGGAGCAACCATGGAGCACGCCAACAAGATTTTCTAGATTGCTATTGTGGCATTTCAAGTGTCCGACGTTTTGTTCCGTTTGCAGCTCTTTCGGACCGGCACTGCCTCCGTCTCCATGTCTGCTGCTGCTGCTGTGGTTGCTTCCGCTGCTGCCCACCTTGTGCCGACTGCCGCGGCCCCTTTCCCTTCCATGTATTCTGCCCTCAGCTCCTCTGCCAGCTGCTGCAGGACTTTCCTCCGGGCTCCCCTGCTGCTGGGGCTCCTTGAACAAGATGCAGGCATTGATCCCGGCCAGGTCGAGGATGTAGCAGACCGCCACTGAACATCTATGCGTACCACCTTTGACGGAGTATGCCCTCGCCATCTGGTCCGGGACGTCCTCACTGTACTCGCTGTTGTTGTAGTACATCACAGACTCTGGTTTTGCCTTCGCCCCACTAAAGGTGCCCACACCTGCGTGCACGGGGCTCAGGATGCAGACATTCTTCCTCGGCTTTCCCTGGTACGCAGTCAGAGTCGCATCACCACACTGTGTTCAACAGCTCTGCTTGCTGTTTCACGGAGGGGGGAAACTCCCGTTTTTTGTTTGCCCATGGTGCCAAACAGGCGATATAACAGACTCAACAAACTGATCAGGAGGGCTGGCTCTGTGATTGGCTGCAAACAGGACACTCTGGAGGCTGTGGTGGAGAGGAGGACACTGAAAAAACTGTTATCCATCATGGATAATCCTCTCCACCCTCTCCGACTCACACTGGTCAGACAGCGGAGCACCTTCTCCGGAAGGCTGCTTCAGCTTCGCTGTCGTAGCAATAGATACAGGAAATCTTTCCTGCCACAATCCATCACTTTATACAATAACTCTCTCACCTCTGCCTGACAGAGAACTCTGGTCTCTCTACTGTTTTGTTGTATATATTATTATTGTTATAGTATATTTTGCATATTTTGTTGACGAGAGAGACAATGAAAGTAGCAAATCGCGCGAAATGATGTGCTGTCAATACGACCGTTTATGGCCGAAATAGGTAAATCATATCATATTTTCATTGTGTATTGTGTAATTTACATAAAAAAAACTATTCTAAATTAAAATACAGACACTTAAAGGAAAAATCATGTAACAGCAATACTGCAAGTTATTGCACATATAAATTTGAAAACCGTCTTGGCTGTTCTAGTGTTAGAATCCTTCTTGAGGATAATTATCTAACAAGTGAATCATCAACGCTTTTACTGTAATTGATAAGAACATTAATCAATATTTAATATACTTTACCATCTTGACCGCTTTAGTACTCACATCTTTGTGATGAAAAGTGTCACTTGTGTCACTCTCCACTTCATCTCCTTCTCAGCTGACACTGACAGCAATACTACTGACGAGAGCTTCTGGCTCTTGCTGTTGTTGAGTATCTATGGCTACATTCGGTGTCACTGTGAAAAAGTTGACACCTTTGGTAGTTTTGATAAAAAAATATTTGCTTTCCTCTCACCTTCTCCTCTTCTCCACTCCACTCCACTAGTGTAACTCCTCATAATTTTTCTCAACTCAAAACCACACCAACGAGTTTGCTTTGCTACCGCCTTCTTGAATCAAGCCTGCACATGCTCAGTAACATGGAATAGTCCATTGCATGAGAAGGGAGGGGGTTGCAGTCGAAACGATCATGACAGATTAAGCATTTTTATGTATTTTTAAGCGCGTGAATTAAGACTAAAACAATAATAATTGCTTTAAATCGAAGACAACTTTATTAATCAGTTTTTATGAGATTATGAGTTTATAAGTTTGGGGGCCCCTGGAAATCTCGGGGCCCCAGGCAATTGCCTGTGGTTGCCTAATGGTAAGTACGCCCCTGCATATATGGCAATCATTAATGAGAAGTGTTTTGAAAAAGACAAAGGCTAATGCATCAATTGTCCAAATCAAAAGCTTTATTTTTTTTTCTTTGAATTAATACAGGTTATGTGTGGCTTTTTGTCCTAGATTTGGACAGAATAAATCAAAATGCCCACGTTAGGGCTCATGCGCAACATAAAAGGAAAATACAGAACAAAACGCCAAACAAAACAAAAGTTTACTATATAAATAAAAACAATATCTACAATAGACAAGGAATTGATAGATTTTACATCATATTGTTTATTAATTAATAGGGGTGGGCGGATCGATCCAAATATCGATAGTATCAATACCAAGGTGAGTATTAGTATCGGATCGATACTAGCGCGATGAGATCGATATAGTTCAGCAAATCACTTGTATATCTTCACAGAGTTTATGTGATCGAAGCATCCCTCTTAGTCCATATGCGCAGTGCTCCTCTCCACCTCTCTCATTCTGCTCACTCAGGTTCACTCTGAAGTATGAATATGGCAGAATATAATAACCCTTTTTTGTATCTGTAGAAGGAACATTAGTATTCCTATTTATGTTACATGCAGATTAAAGGTTATAGATTTAATTATGTTAAATATTATTTTCTTATTTGGCTAAAATCTTTGTCCTTTGTTTCATTATTATCATAATCATGATCAACTAATTAAAGGCAAAAGTACAAAATCATGCAATGATCAGGAATTTTCAAGTAAATGTATCGGTATCAGTATCGGTATCGGCACTCACTCCACACATCAGTGGTCTCCTGCTGGTTATTCTACAATTTTTTTGTTTGGAAAAAATGTGCTTTGCCATAATTTTGGGGAATTTCTATTTGGGAGAAATATTCAATAACACTAATATTCAGTAAGGTGTCACAAAACTCACCTCACCCTAACCCTACTTAACAAAAAACTGTTTTGTAATGTAACATTAACTTGATATTGGTATTTAAAAAATGTTTTAATACATAATCCATGTCCATTAGGATGTTATGGTATCAGTCTGAAAGGTAAATCAACAAATTTTACTCAGTGGCCTTTGTGCCCCTGACAAAAAAAAAAAATAAAGGCCAAATGGACTTGCCCCTAAAATGACGAAATTCCCACCCACATGTCATATTTGGCTTTGATTTTGACTGAACATTTGCTCTCACTTTGCATAAAAATATCGAGATATATATCGTATATCGATATTCAGCCTAAATATATCGGGATATGACTATTAGTCCATATCGCCCAGCCCTACATAGACGCCTCACTGAGCGCTGGACCGTACGTCAACGTCACCGCCATATTGGAGGAGGCAGATCCGCCCCGTGAACTAATACAAGTCAGTGGAGTGAACTTTATCAAGCTCCTTCTACAAAGTGCTATAAGTTAATGTGTCTCATTTACACATTCACACACGTACGGATATATTCAGGAAACAGATACGAACCAAAAACAACGTCTGTAACGTTCTCTGATGATTATAAACATTATTCCTTATATACAGGTCGGCACCAAACCACAGGATGGATTTTGTAATGTTTACAGCTGCTGATGTATGTAACGCTGTTACTGTGATGATACATGACAATATTGAATCCTTCCATAATAACCAGACCCTGACATGTAAATGTGACATCTGTGTGAATGAAAAGCACCAATGTCGTTTTTATAAATACAGTGATTTTTGATTATCTAAGTACTAATAATAACAATCATGGCGACCAAAAATTAAGTCTGCAAATCAAGATAAGAAAATGCAGCAGCACTGAGCCTGCTTTCTTTTTTTCAGCAGTATACTCCATGACAGAACATTATAACATATGATAATGTATACAATAACATTTAATGGTAGTAAAAAAAGTAAAGTTGCAGTAGGCTATAATTATAAACATGCACCATATATAGTTGGTGGGGTGGCTGTGGCTCAGTGGGTAGAGCGGGTCGTCTAGTGATCGGAAGGTCACCAGTTCAAATCCCGGCTCCCCCTAGTTGCATGTCAACAAAGTGTCCTTGAGCAAGAGCACTGAACCCCAAATTGCATGGCAGCCTCTGTCATCAGTGTACGAATGTGTGTGTGAATGGGTGAATGTGGCATGTGTTGTACAGCGCTTTGAGCTGTCGTTAGACTGGAAAAGCACTATAAAAATGCAGACCATTTACCATATATAGTTTTCATTGTTTTTTTATTATAATTATTAGTAGAAGTAGTAGTAGCATTTTTCTGCATATTCTTGACTTTGAATGGGAGCATCTGTAACGGTGCAGTTTCTCGTCGGGCATCAATGAAGTATTTCTTATTCTGATTCATATATTACGAAGTCAGTTGTCTATATACAAACTTAAATTTAATGAAACAAGTTGACAGTATGGTAGAAAGATGTCACATTTATATGTCAGGATCTGGTTGTTATAGACACAGATTAAATATTTAACTATCATGTATCATCACAGTAACAGCGTTACATACATTAGCATCTATAAACACTCGTAAAAACATTATAAAAATACATCCTGTGGTTTGGTGCGGACCTGTACACTGAACATGTAAGGAGTTGTTATAATGTTTATAATCATCAGAGAACGTTACAGACGTTGTTTTTGGTTCGTATCTGTTTCCTGAATATATCCGTACGTGTGTGAATGTGTAAATGAGAGGCATTAACTTATGGCACTGTTGAAGGAGCTTTATAAAGTTTACTCCATTGACTCGTATTAGTTCACGGGGCTGAGCTGCCTCGTCCAATATATCGGCGACGTCGACGTACGGTCCAGCGCTCAATGAGGCATCTATGTCTATGGCCGGGACCTCTTGGAATATTAGGAACCGTTTGGTCAGTACGACAACATCAATAATTGATGCTAAATATACAAGTGAATTTACGTTTTTTATAATCTCAACACAAACCCTTAGCTTCAGTAATAAACTTTATTCCACATTAAAACATTTCACACTTCTTCTCGAACTTGATTTACTTGATTTCTCGAACTCACGCCTGTGACGTGACGACGCATCGTGCGCAGAGGGCGCGTCAGACCCGGAAGTTATGTGCAGTCAGCAGACCGAGTGAAAACAACAACATCAGCTCCGTGTTTGTCTGAATTAGACGGAGCCGCCTGGTGATACTCGGTCCTTCTCCCGGTGTTTCCCCGGCACAGGGTGAGCAGGGAGCGGGCAGACATGTGGATCAACCCGGAGGAGGTGCTGCTGGCCGGAGCGCTGTGGGTCTCCGAGCGGGCCAACCCGTTCTTCATCCTGCAGAGGAGGAGAGGACACGGCCGCGGGGGAGGACTGTCCGGTGAGTGCATTCTGTCTGAGGTCCGGGTCTGGTTTAGTTCTGGTCTGGTTCAGCCTGAGTCTATTTTAGACAACGGCAGTCGACTAAAGTCCGGTTTGGCACCGGTCTGGCTTAGTCCTGGTCCGGTTTGGCCCTGGTGAGGTAAAGTCCTGGTGAAGTTTGGCCCTGATCCGGTTTAGCCCTGGTCTGGTTTAGTCCCGGTCCGGTGAAATCCCGGTCCGGTGAAATCCCTGGTCTGGTTTAACCCTGGTCTGGTTTAGCCCCTGTCTGGTTTAGCCCCTGTCTGGTTTAGTCCTGGTCTGGTTTAGCCCCTGTCTGGTTTAGTCCTGGTCTGGTTCAGCCCGCTCTGATTTAGTCCTGGTCCGGTTAGGCCCTGGTCTGGTTTAGCCCTGGTCTGGTTTAGCCCTGGTCTGTTTTATCTTTATTCCCAGTCTGGTTTAATCCTGGTCTGGTGAGGTTAGGTCCTTTTCCGGTTTGTCTTAGTCTTAGTCTGAGTCTATGAGAAAACATCAGTCCACTGCAGTCCAGTTAATTCCTCTTCGGTCCTTCAGAATGTGAAATCTGTATCAATCAACAGCTGATCAATTATTGTCCATCAATCAGTTTCTTGAATTGATCAACATGTTTGATAACAAAATAATTATAATATTAATAATCTAAAGTCCATGCTTCTTTTCCAACAGAAGAACTTTCTGGCATTAGAAACAAAGCTGGAACATTAGTCAATTAATCGATCGAATGATTGACAGATCAGCAGCTATGTTGATCATGGATTGAAAACTGAGGATGTGTTGATATGCTGTTTTTTTATTATTATTAATTATTATTAATATATTATTATCTCTGAATATTTTTGTATTTTAGACAATTAGTCAGTTGCAGGTAGAAATAAACAAGCCAATCAAAGAAAAATGAATTAAAGAATTTAAATAATCAGCTGTTCCTGATTGGGGAACTGGACTGGGGGGACTAGGGTCCTGGAATCCAGATTCTAGAATTCTGGAACCCTGGAATCCTGGAGTCCATAACCTGTAGTTCTGGAGTCCAGATCCTGGAATCCTTGAGTCCAGATCCTGGAGTCCTGGAGTTCTGGAGTCCAGGATCTGGAGTCCTGGAATTCTGGAGTCCAGGATCTGAAGACCTGGGGTCTTGGGATCCAGGTCCTGGACTAGAGCCCAGAGAGAGAAGCACCCCTGAGCTGGACATCAGTTCACATGTTTACAGTGTGAGTCTCAGAGCAGCTGCTCTGTATTTTTACTCTCCTCCTCCTTAATCTTCCTCCATGTTATCAGCTGGATCTGTCAATTATCATAAGTAACATCAGAGAAAGAATTGGTTCAGACAGAGCAGAGCTGTGACATCATCACACATTAAACAAACATTTAATTTTTTTTTTTTTGTAATCATTTTAAGATGTCTGATTTTCAGCCGTTCAGAGCTGAATCATTTATCCATGAATCACTCAGTTGACTGACAGGAAAATCATCTCCTGGTGTCAGTTTGTCTGAATGTGGCGGTGAGTCCAAAAAGTACAAAAATGTTTCCTGTACATAAAGTATAAATAGGACAACAATACAATCTCTAACATATTGTATTACATGTGCAGAATTAAACAGGGTTATTGCACAGGGAACAAAGGAGTTGTTATTGCACTTGAACCGGGGAAATCTAAATCTCTGACCAGAAGGAAGAGTTTCAAACTCAGAGTAAAGGGACTGGTGTGTTCCGTCTAATGTAGACCTGGACTTGCAGAGAAGCTGCTGGTCAAAGATAGTCGTCAAGGGGGTTTACAGGACACTTTTCACCTTACCAGCCACTTTCACAATGTGGATCAAGTGTTTTTTGTCCCTGATGTTCAGGTTACCAGCAGTGTGATTTGTTATTGTATTGATCGGTTCAGATCCTCTGATCACAGGTGAGCCAGCAGCTGATCAGAGGCCATGTGTCATGTTGTGACACGTCATTGTCCACCTGCTGTATTTTTAACTTTATAAACATCCTCAGTTCAGATCCATCAGAGAGTGACAAGCTGATGGAGAGTTTCACTTTGATGATAATTCAGTTGGATTGAAAAACCCTCAACCCGAACAACTAATGTCTGCAGTCCTCCTAGTTCACCTGCCTGTTTGTCTTCAGGTCTCCTGGCTTGCCTCTGTCTTCAGGTCTCCTGCTTAATCTGTCTGTCTGTCCTTCTGTCTGTCTGCAGGCCTCCTGGTTGGGACTCTGGATGTGGTTCTGGATTCGAGTGCTCGAGTTGCTCCTTATAGGATCCTTCTGCAGACGGCGGACTCTCAGATCTACTGGAACGTTGCCTGTGGTAATAAAAGTTGGACTAGGAGCACTGGAATTGGTTGAATGTTTGATTGTTGACCCTCAGCTCTGTCTTGCAGGCTCATCCAGGAGGGAGATCACAGATCACTGGGAATGGCTGGAGTCCAACCTGTTGCAGACCATCTCCATCTTTGACAATGATGAAGACGTCACCACCTTCGTCAAAGGAAAGATCTCTGTATGTCACTTCTTGTATGATCGACCAGTTCTCTTGTCTTGTGTGTGATCCTCTAAGTGACTGATGTCTCTTCCTGCAGGGCATCATTGCAGAGGAGAACCGGCCTAAGCAGGGGGAGGATCAGGAGGAGGATTGTGGGAAGTTTCGGGAGGCAGAGCTGAAGATGAGGAGGCTGTTTGGGATGCCAGATGAAGAGAAGCTGGTGAATTATTATTCATGCAGCTATTGGAAGGGGCGAGTGCCCCGGCAGGGCTGGCTCTACCTGTCCGTCAACCACCTGTGCTTCTACTCCTTCCTGCTGGGCAAGGAGGGTACGACAGGCAAATCACAGACAAGAGTCCAATGTTGTCATATACAGTCTGTGATCTTTATTAAGGAGTAACTTAACATCCTGTTTTAGTTTGAACATACACTGAAGGAGCTTCTTCTGTAGTTTCATGTAAATGACTCTCTTCGTGAACTAGTTTTATTGTTTTATTACTCTTTACGCTTTAAAAAAAAAAAAAAAAGATAGCACAATCAGCCCAGTCTGTTATGTTTATATTAACCTCAATATGTGTAATATAGTCTTCACTATTCAATCTTCAGTGACCCTGGTGGTGCAGTGGATGGAGGTGACCCAGCTGGAGAAGAACGCCACCCTGGTGTTTCCGGAGAGCGTTCGTGTCAGCACACGTCACACCGAACATTTCTTCTCCATGTTCCTCAACATCAATGACACTTTTAAGCTGATGGAGCAACTCGCCAACATCGCCATGCGCCAGCTACTTGACAATGAGGCATTTGCTGCCGACCGCTCGCTGCCCAAACCTAGCAAAACACTCAAGAACGTCTCTGCCCTCAAGAGGTCTCACTCTGTTCAGTAACCATGTGCCTGATATGAAGCTGACAGGGTATCTTCTGATCAGACTGAGTGTTGAAACTCTTTATGATCTTGTTTGTGACGCTAAATCAGTACAAAGCTAAATGTACGGTGTTATACCATGTGGGCGTACTGTGCATACATGTGCAAAACAGTGTCCTCATTCATGCATACATATATACATTAAGTATTAAGTAAGTAATATGCATTGACAAAATTTGTTTATCAACAGTCATGCTGTCTATGATGCACCTGAGCTATCAAACTAAATGTTGCTGTGTCTCAGGCTGGACATCTATGTCTAACCTAAGCTTTGATCTGATCAGCTGTTTCTTTACCATGTCATTGCTGCAGGGATTTTGACGCACGGGCAAAGAATGAGCGATACCGGACAATGTTCCGGCTGACACAGGATGAGCGTCTGGACGGACACACGGACTGCACGCTGTGGACGCCATTTGCTAAGATGCATGTGGTTGGGCAGCTGTTCATCTCCAATAATTACATCTGTTTTAACAGCAGAGAAGAAGACCTGTGTCAGCTCATCATCCCACTCAGAGAGGTAAACAAGTTGTTAAAGAATCCAGGTCAGTTTTCAGAGTCTACTGTCGGCAGCTCAGGGTGCCCTCTGCAACCCACATCATGAGCATTTACTATCAGAGAGGACAAGTCATGTTGTTTGTTGATGATTTGTCTTGATGTGATATGTAGTGAACCCAAAACAATGTTCTATGTTGTGTAAAGAATGTAAACCAAGCTAATACAAGACATGATAGGATTGTATTTCTTACACATTTCTTACGCTGTATTACAATGATTTTTACTCAGCATCCCCTGCTCCTCAGGTGTCCATTGTGGAAAAGGCGGACAGCAGCAGTGTTCTGCCGTGTCCCGTCTCCATCAGCACCAAGAACAAGATGAACTTCCTGTTCGCAAATCTCAAAGACAGAGACTTCCTGGTCCAACGCATTTCAGACTTCCTGCAGCGAACGCCTGACAACTCATGGGGCGACACCAGCCCACTGTCTCCGATTGGTCACTCGGTGCGTCATTCAGATACAGGTTCTGATCTGCTCGGATCAGAAGACATTACTGAAGTCTAAAAGTGTGTAGTAATACTGCTATCATGTTTCTCAGAGGTGTAACAGTTGTATGGTGAGCTCACAGAGTTCTGAGGCCAGCGCATCTGCTGAATGTCTGCTAGGTCAGATGGTTTTAAGTTACAGGAAGCAAAATCCTGCAGAGGTAAAGTTTAATTTCCATTGTTGAAATGAGTGTTTGTGTCCTCAGGCATCCTCCAGTGCCTCATCTGCAGAGTCAGAGTCCGTCCACAGGGGTCGTCAGTACCACCTTGGTCTACCAACAGCTAGCCAAGGTCTGCTGCAGCTCTACCACCGCAACGCACCAGAAGACCTGGGACCCAAAGCTGTGAGTTACAGAGAACTGTTCTGACATCATCAGATACTGAGTAGTACCTCCAGACACCTGGGAGTATCATTAGATTCCGAGGAGGACCGTCAGATTCCAAGCAGTACTGTTTGACTCGATTTCCTTTCTCACAAATATGTTTATTAAGTTTTGACAGATGCATAAAATACATGTACATAGCTTGACACATAACAAGCAACAGAACACATACACATCTTTGCCATTTTGTCCCCCCACACGTCCATCCCATCTTCAAGCCGGGATTCAATGTCCCTCAGCCACTGAGCGTGAGTGGGCGGAGCAGCATCCCTCCACCTTTGTAGCAATGCCCATCTGGCCATAAGAGAGGCGAAGGACAACGTGTGACGTTGGACTGGAGTCAGGAGCGCATCCATCTCTCCAGTAGTACCCAAAAGGGCATCCAGAGGACAGGGCTCCAATTTGAAGTTAAGAATTTGGGATAGGGTTTGGAAAACGTCCCTCCAGTATTTTTCCAGGCTAGGGCATGTCCAAAACATATGGATAAGTAAGGCCTCATCCCTTTTACACTTATCACAGCAGGGGTCTACGTCTGGGTACATGCAAGACAATTTGATCTTGGACACATGGGCCCTGTGTACAACTTTTATCTGTAACAGTGATGAGCGCAGATAGATGTTGAATTGATCAACTTGAAGATTGAGTCCCACACACTGTCCGACAGAGAAAGGTTTAAGTCCTGCTCCCAAGCAGCTTTAATTTTGTCAAGAGGGGCATGTTTTATACCTGCCACCTTGTCATAAATATTAGAGATTAAACCCTTGTGTAACGGGTGTAGACTAAGGGGCCTTCCAGACGAGAACGCTCTTTTGTGAAAACGCACATGTATTGCATCGTTTTGACCAACCGTCCACACGGATCCTGAAAACGCACTTTTTTGAAAACGGGTCTAGGGGTGGAAAAATCTGAAAACGCAGCCCTCCCGTTTTCATGTGGACAGCAGACCGCATACTTTCTAAAACAATGACGCCATCGCCCCATCCCTCGACCTCTTACCTCCGACCTCTGAACCCCGCAACGTAATTGGCTTGTCGAATCCGTTCCTACAGTCAGAGGTGAGTTTAGGGATGTTTTGGTTATTTAGAAAATTTGCCATCAAAGTGTTGTCGTTAGGGAATTCTGAGGTGTAAAGCCGGGAATAGAATTCCTGAATGTATCATTAATTTTGGAGTGATCTGTGGCAGTGCTGGCCCTGAGTAATTTGGTGCCCTAGGCAAGATCTTAGCCGGTGCCCCCCTTGCACTGCAGAAAATCCTCATGAACCTCATTTTTAATAACTCAAAATAATGACTGTATTTCCAGCTAGAAAACGCGCATCTCTCTCCTCCCTCCATGTTGCTTGTGTCGCTGCGTGGTGTTACACGTGAGTTGTCCTCGTGCTGAAAACTTCTCGCGCACGTGACGTCACTCCTCGAGACGCAAGAAGAAAGCAAAATATATATTTTTACTAGGAAAATGACTAAAAAAATAATAGTAATGCACAGTGACTTGAATAAGTAACTTTAATCTGATTTCTGGATTAGAAATATTACCGCGTTAGATTACTCATTACTGAAAAAAGTGGTCAGATTAGAGGAAAGCGTTACCGGCGTCACTGATTGTGTAGTTTTAGTGCAACAAGGAGCTTGAGAATGTCAGTTATAACAGCCCACGTATTAAAAAATGTCTGGTTTAAATCGGGTTCGGGCTCATAATTACAGTTAATGTGTCGGGCCGGGCCCGGCTCGGACACAACGTGCACAGGCTCGTGTCGGGTCGGGCTTGATATTTTGGGCCCGATCTAAGCTCTAGGTAGAGGGACAGGAGCACCTGATGCTGTGTCACTGGGGTGGTGGTGAAATATTTTAAAAGTGCATCTGAAGAGAGAAGAGAAGTATATGTGACCATTACATGTTATATTTTATTAAAATAAAACAGATGCTTGATGTGTGCTATTCATATGACTAATATAGACTATTAATGAAAATGTGGTGAGATTCATTCAACTTCATTGTCATTGCGATGCAATTCCGTCTAACCAGAGTGCAAGTGCAGTGAATATATATATTTCGCCTATGAATGATATGGGAAAGCTAAGGTGTGGAGTATTAACAGTAATACGCTTTAACTGCACTGATGTAAACTTTAACAAATATAAACTGTGACACAATAAACCAAAGGTTCACAACTACCCTATTACAAAGGGGATGGAAAACTAATAGCATTTTAACTGACATACAAGCAGGAAAGACACCTGTAAAATAACACCTGAACAGGCCTAACGTTAACTTTTCAAATGTCCCTGATGAATTTAAGTGGAGTAACATTAACACACGTTGACTCAGCTATTTACTGATTATTAAACAATGCTGCTATCGTCCGAAGTAAGCTAGCAAGCTAACACTCTGCTCCAACAACGGTAACTACGATGCATTAAACTATTAATTTCATTCACTTCATCACATTGATGTTACAGTACCTCTATCCTCTTCACGTTTTTCTTCCTTTTCTTTCAGTCCTTTGGACATTGTAATTCCACTACAGTATCAGTAAATCTCTCTCTTGGTCTTGGGTCTCGGTCTGGTCAGATTCAGGCAGCTTGCCTCTCGACCCGCCCCCCACACAGAGGACAGGTACAGTGCAACGAGCCAGAACCCAGAAAAAAGGCCTCTCCGTTATTTAATAGTCCTTACTATGACGTTATGTTGCTGTTGGCTTATATAATATTTCGAAATAGTAATGGCACTGGTACATTTTTTTATTATTATTATTTTTTTCTCCCCCCCGTTTTCGGCGCCCCCCGTGGATGACAGCGCCCCTAGCATTTGCCTATACTGCCTATGCCCAGGACCGGCTCTGATCTGTGGTAATGTTGCCGCCTTCCATTTGAATTTTTGTAATGTCCTGCTTTGCTTTAAACCCTTTTAGCTGATAGCATCTTGCCAGATTTGTCTCCATGGACATAGAACAAGCTCTTGCTCTTCAAAAGTTGACGTAGAAGGAGATCAAATTTAGTTTGGAGTTCTACAAGCTCTTTATATAGTTCTGGGTGTCTATCTTGTGGTATCGTTGATCAATGTCTTTAATCTGATTGGTTGTTTCTGATCGCTCTTCATGAGCCCTCTTTTTCATACTCGCTGTGTAGGAGATGATTTGTCCCCTGAGATAAGCCTTCAAAGCGACCCAGACAGTCAGGCTCGAAGTTTCAGGAGAGGTATTTGTATGAAAAAATAAGGTTATTTGCTCCTCCATAAATTTCACAAAATATCATCTGACAATAAGACGGAATTGAAACGCCAATGTCTTTTTGACTTGAGGAAGGCCAGGGAGCGTCCTGTATAGCACGACAGGTGAGTGGTCTGAGACCACTGTGCTCTTATAGTCACACGAGCAGACAGACGGGATCAGTTGATTATCAATAAGAAAATAGTCAATCCTGGAGAAGGGTTAGGGTTAGGGTTAGAAGCTATGGTGGACATGTGAGAAGAATGAGTATTCGCTCTCGTTTGGATGAAGCGCCATATAGCAGAGACACCATAATTAGATAGAAAGGACTGAATAATTGAGGCAGATTTGCTCAACGCGCCAGAACTAGAAGAAGTATACATTAGCAAGCACTACCAATGTTTTATATAATTTTCCTGAGACAATGATATAAAGTCCATTTGTATCCGACATGACACTGTGTTGTTCAAAGGGAGTGTTTTGGTTGATGAGAATCGAGACCCCTCTGGCTTCGGCCTGGAAGGTAGAGTGAAAGTGCTGCCCCGCCCACCGCCATGCCATAAGGCGAGTATTATCAGAACCACGAATGTGTTTATTTTATTTTTTTCATCCATCCATTTTCGTCCGCTTATCCGGGGCCGGGTCGCGGGGGCAGCTGCCTGCGCATGGACATCCAGACTTCCCCCTCCCCAGACACTTCCTCCAGCTCTTCCGGGAGGATCCCAAGCGATCCCAGGCCAGCTGAGTGGCATAGTCACACCAGCGTGTCCTGGGTCTTCCTCGGGGTCCCCTTATTTTTTTATTAAACCTTTATTTAACCAGGAAAGACTCATTGAGATAAGAAATCTCTTTTATAAGAGTGTCCTGGTCAAGACAGGCAGCAGCATAATCATACATACACACAAACACAAGTTGGACACAAACATTAAAGACACTTAGCAGTCAAAACAGCAACATTTGAAGGTCAGCTTCAATAATAAAAGCCTCAGGCAAAACATCTACAACCAGATGTTTCTGCCTCCAGGTCATCCAATTTCCTCTTAAAAATGTTCAATGAGACCAATTCATTTTGTTTTAAAATTTTCTGTAACATGTTCCAGGCAGAGGGAGCAGCAAACCTAAATGCTTTCTTTCCCAGTTCAGTTCTGGCTTTTGGGACAGACAGCAAGAACAAATCCTGAGACCGAAGATTGTAAGTCCCTGCATTCGGTTAATGTAGGACAAAAGGTAAGAAGGAAGAAAACCTAAGATCGCCTTGTAAATGAGAATATGCAGGTGTTTCAGTTTGCGTATTGCTAAGGAGGACCATCCAACCCGCTCATACAGAGTACAGTGATGAGTCAGTGCTTTAAAACAAGTGATGAAACTCAGCTCCATAATACACAGTGTCAAGAGCATGTAAGCTTTGAGACGAAGCTTGCATATATACAACATCACCGTAATCCTGAACCGACATAAAAGTGGCAGCAGCCAGTCTCTTTTTTGAGTTAAAAGAAAGCCAGGATTTGATCCTAAAATTAAAACCCAGTTTAAGCTTCAGTCTTTTTATCAGCTGCTGAATATGATTTGCGAGAGAGAGGGACTCATCAATCAATATACCAAGATATCTGTAATTGGAAACACACTCAATCTTCGAACCCTGAGAAGAGAGGATTGAGGACAGATGGTGGTTGTGGTTGTGGTTTTGATTTTGTATTAGAGAACAGCATGACTTTAGTTTTGTCAGCATTTATAACAAGTTTAAATCATACAAATGTTATTGAACCGTGTTAAAGGCAAGTTGTAACTGGGAGAGGGCCACTTCTGGGGTGGTTGCTGAACTGTAGAGTACAGTATCATCAGCATAAAAGTGAGATTTCACATTTGACACATTTAGATCAATGTCATTGATGTACAAAATGAATAGGAGTGCCCCCAGGACTGACCCCTGAGGTACACCTTTACTTACAATGAGAGAGTTAGAGGTGCAGCCCTCTGCCTGCACTGCACACACTGTGTCCTGTCTGTAAGATAATTGACAAACCAACTAACAGTTTTTTGAGACAGTCCAGCTTTAGATAGCCTGTGCTTAAGAACAAGGTGGTCCACTGTGTAAAACGCCTTAGAAAGATCATTGAAGCACAATGCTGCTTATTATCCATGGATTCAATAAAATCATTTAAAACTATAAGAGCTGCTGTTGTTGTGCTATGCATTTTTTGAAAACAAGATTGAAAGTCAGATAAAACATTATAACTATTTAAAAAATCCTTAAGTTGATCACTAACAAAGGATTCCAAAACCTTTGCCAGGACAGACAGTTTTGAGATGGGCCTGTAGTTATTAAAAATAGTGGAGTCACCTCCTTTAAGTAGGGGAACAACAAAGGCTGACTTCCAGATATGAGGAATTACATTTGTGTTCAAGCAAAGGTTAAAAATGTGTGGCAATAAAATTTGCTGCTAACTTTAAAAAGTAAGGGTCCAGTTTGTCAGGGCCTGCAGCTTTAGTTGTGACAAAAAGCTTGAGGGCTTTATGTACCTCAGAAACTGTAACAGGACTGAAAGAAAAAGTCTGATTTGATGGATCCTGACCAACAGACTCTTCTGTAGAACAGTCATGTTGAGGACAGGAGGACTCAAATAAAAACCCAGAAGCTATAAAATCTTCATTAAAACATTCGAGCATTTTGGCCTTGTCTGTAATTTTCCCTTCATTTTTCACAATGCATGGGAGAAGCTCCAAGCCTTTATTATTGTTTTCTGATAACAATTTGATCATTTTCCCAAATTTTGATGGGTTGTTCAGATTATTTGATGTTTGGGAAAGAAAATGATCGGCTTTGGCCTTTCTAATTTTAACTGTACATGCATTGCGCAATTGTCTGAAGACCAGCCAGTCAGAGTTCTGTTTAGATTTTCTGGCTTTTGCCCATGCTAGGTTCCGTTTATGCAGGAGATCTGATAAGTCTGGTGTGAACCAAGCATTGTTGCGGCCCTTGACTCTGTACTTCTTTAGTGGAGCATGCTTGTTGATTATACTGTTAAAACCCTCAAAAAAGAAATCCCAAGCATGATCAACATCTGCAATTAGACTCCTTTTCTCCCAGTCAAAGTAAAATAAATCGTGAAAGAATCCTTGTTCTGAGAAGTGTTTCAAATCTCTTTTGACTAAAATACGTCGTTTAGTTTTTGGTATTTTGACATTTCTAACTGTTGCAACAACACAGTGGTCACTGATGTCATTTGCAAATATGGAAGCAGTGGAGTACTTGTGGGGAACATTTGTTAAAAAAACATCTATTAAGGATGATTTTTCTCGATTTTTTATGTTTGGCCGTGTGGGACTATCAACAATCTGGAATAAGTTAAGTGAATCACAGTAAGCCCTGAAATCATCAGAAACTGGTTGCAACCAGTTGAAATTTAAATCTCCCAGAGCTACCAATTCCTTAGAGTTGCATTAAAGAGGGCAGAGCCCCACTGTCAGCTGAAGGTGTCCTATACCAACCAACAACAGTTATAGGAATGGATTTAGAGACTTCAAGCTCCAAGGCTAAAAACTCAAATTGTTTAACTAATAAATTGTTCAATGTTCTGCTCTCAAAATCTGTTTTGAGAGCAGAACATTAACTTGAAACTTATTTTTGATGTAGATTGCTACATCCCCACCTCTTTTAGAGCGGTCAGTTCTAAATACATTATACCCCTAATCATGATATCTTTATCTGAAATAGATTTGCTTAGCCATGTTTCCGATAAGACAATAACATCAGCATCTGTAGAGTGTGCCCAGATATTCATCATGTCCATTTTAGTAACAAGACTGCGTAAATTCAAATATAAGAAACCGAGACCAGATCCAGATGTCTGGGCCTGGGTTCGGCTGCACATTCCCTGACTTTAACAATAATAAATAATTAGACATTTTTGCATAAAAGATTTCCTGTAAGATTTGTTACAACTTCCCCGATCCTTATCCAAGTCCACAGTGGCACAAGGAAAAAACAAAGGCAAAGGGAATGATGTGACATTTAGTGCACAGCCAAATGCACACGTTCCCTTTTATGGCGCATGCTCCGTATTTGTAAGCAATAGACCGGAGTCTCTATTCCATTGGCAGCTGCCCCCAGTGATGTATACTATTAGAGTTAAACACAGAGCGGAAACGAGAGACTACTTTTTCCTCTGCATCTCCATCACTGCTACCAGCCGGGGTAGAACAGAACAGTAAAATGAGGTAAAGCAGCCCAAAAAGGATGTTGTGACGAGAGTCCAGGTCAATGACAGAATAACCCAGTACGGGTTTTCTTTACTGTTTCTCCGCGTGGAGCAATGATGATGCTTGTCATCACTCGTAAACAGGAAGACCGTTGAATGAAGCTATGCTGTGGATAAAAGAGAGGGAGGTGGACGTATTTACTTTTTCAGGAGGTGGACGTATTTACTTCTTCTTGTAAAAAGGCAATAGCTGTTTTGAACTGTTTGATATGCAAGAACATCTTCCTTCTTTTAATTGGATGATTTAGGTCCTTGACATTCCAGCATAAAAAGCTTAAGATGGGCGCCGTTAAGCTCAGTTGGTAGAGCGGGCATCCCATGTGCAGAGGTTTTGTCCTCGCTGCAGCGGTCCCGGGTTCGAGTCCCGGCCTGGGCGCCCTTTGCCACATGTCAATCCCCCTCTCTCTCACCCTGTTTTCTGTCTATCTCCAGCTTTTCTATGAATAAAGCCGATAAAAGGCCCAAAAAAATATATATATATTAAAAAAAGCCTAAGACACTATCCATGCTCCATAGTTAAGAATCTAGGAAGACATAGCAAGCATAAAGCAAGTAGTTGATGAGAGAATAGCCTTACATGACCAGGGTTTACGTAGGCTCCTAAGACAGTACCAGCATTGAAGAATCCCACCCCCCCACCCACACAGCAAGACAGCTACTAAGGAACATGGCAGCAAGCTCTTCAACACCCATAATGCCAAAAAATAATCTTCCTGTCCTGTGGAACACATCTTCAGCTCCATTAATGTTGTTATTTGAATAACACTCCACACTCCTATTTTAACGTTTAACTTTGTTAAACAAACAGCCATATAAAGTGGGGGAAAAGTAACTCCTTGCAGTACTTTTCATGTGGCACCAGAAAGTACAATGGGGAAAAAATATATATATGAACTGTCACATTAAAGAAAGGTAAGCTCTGCCAAAATTTCTTCTGCAAAGGAAAATAGTTAAAGTGAAACTCTCGCCAAAAAGCAACAGAGGCTTTATTTGCAATTGAATATGAGTCAAACCTTAGTGTTAAATGCATATTTATGACGAAAGAGGCACTTTTAAGATTTACCATAGTTTCGTTTTGGGCAAGCTAATTTTCAGTGGTGTGCAGGGGCACTTTTATGCTAGCATCAAATCTGCTGTTTTTTAAACACTAAGAAGGCTCGACACAACATGAAACTGTGCTCGTAGTATCACCATGGTCTCTACACGTGAACACGAGCATTGAGAACATTGTTTGTGTACACAGAGTTTACAAAGAAGAAGGTTTTTGGACAACTCACGTTAGCAGTAGCACCTCCGGCGTGCCGCCGTCATTGCAGACAAAAAGTGTCCATCCCCGAGTGTGACCTAACAGGCAGGAGAGTAATGGTCGACCGCTCCTCAAGCCTGCCTGTTAGGTACACAAAGGTTTGACTCATATTCAATCGCAAATAAAGCATTGGTTGCTTTTTGGTGAGAGTTTCACTTTCAGAGACAGGTGGCTACTCACAGGATTCTGCCCGACCCATGATGCACGAGTTTTGCCGCCTGCTGCGACCTTCCAGCCTCCATTGTTATGCTAGCCGTCTAGTAATCTTTTCGCCCAGATTTACCACTCTTTGATGCCATTTTATAATAAAAGTAGTTAAGGGATAAGGTGGATGCACCGTATAGCACTTTTATTGTCGAATTAAGAGGTAAAGGAGAGAAAGAAATGGAAAGTTAGCTGGAGCGCAAATTTGTGCGTCTACTCCATGCGGTTGCCAACCGGAAGTCCAAACTCAATTCTTTCAGTTGTGAGGTTGTGTTGTTCTCGATAGTCTTCATCTGTTCTGAACCGTACTGTTCGATTTCCATGAGCCCCGTTAGATTCTGAGTACCGCTAGACTCCGATGAATACTATTAGAATACGATGAGCACCTTCTGATACCGAAGAGTACCAGTAGATTCCGTGTAGTACCATTAGACTCCAAGGAGTATCGCTAGATTCCAAGTAGTACTGCTAGATTCTGAGGAGTGCCCTCTGATTCTGAGGAGTGCATTATGATTCCAAGGTATACCACTAGATTCCGAGGCGTAAAACTACATTCAGAGGAGTACCGCTAGATTCTGAGGAGTACTGCTAGATTCAAAAGGTGTACCACTAGATTCAGAGGAGTAAAACTAGATTCCGAGTAGTGCTGCTAGATTCTAAGTTGTACCGCTAGATACTGAGAAGTACTTATGATTACGAGGAGCACCATTAGATTCCAAGGAACATCATTAGATTCCAAGAAGCACCTGAGATTTTGAGTACTGCTAAATTCAAAGTATCATGTTGATGAAGGTTCTCAGTCATCTGGGTCATGGTAAATCTTGGTGCTGTATCGTAGGCAACTGGACTTGTTTCAGTTTGTTGAAGACGTTTAACCTCTCATCCACTGGGCTTTTTCAGTTCTAACCAACTGGAGGTGCGGCAGGCTTTTAAACTTTGTGTGGGTTTGTTCTTATGGAGTCGTTAAGGAAACGTGTAACTCTGCATTTCAGAGTCATTAGGGCCACTTGTGGATCGATCAAACCGGCCTTCGTGTGGTTGCTAAGGCTAGGTGAGACCAGCTGTGAATGGCTGTTAAGCTGTCTGGGGAGAGAACTCAGAACTTCATTGTAGGTGGGTGATAGGTAATGTCTTAGGCCACCTCCTCTGTTCAAAGACACTCATTCTAGTTTGACATAGAGGGATTCCTTCAGTCTTTCAAACCATCTGTCTTCTCTGGCCAAGATGTTTACATTGTTGTCCTTGAAGAAATGATTTTTCTCCTTCAGATATAAGTGGACAGCAGAGTCTTGATCTGAGGAGTTGGCACTCCTGTATTGTACCATTCTTTTATGGAGAGGTTGTTTTCTCTCTTCAAAGTTCAAATCTGTGCAGTCCTGGCTGCATTGAACAGCATAAACTACAATTCTCTGTTTATGCCTGGGTGTTGTGTCCTAAGGATGGACAGGTTTCTGCCTCAAGGGTGTCGGTGGGTTTAAAGTGAACTGGAATATAATGTTTATTAAAAATCCTCCTGAGTTTCTCCGATGTTCCTGCGACATGGGGAATGACGATGTTGTTACTTTTTCTCGCCTCCTCCTCTCTGTTTGCTCTCACTCTTTTAGTGGTTTTGACAATTCAAAGTAGTACCATTAGATAGAGAGGACTACCATTAGATTCCAAGGAGTATTGTCTTAAACTTAATATCTAAATTAAATGATTGCAGTCTCCACATTTAAATCAGTGTGATATGTATTGAAGTAGCATTGTAGTTGTAAGTCTGCATGTAATCAAGAACTGACTATCAAATCAAATAAAGAAAGAACATTTCAAAAACATTTTCACAATGTTTATTTTCACTTAACATTTAATTTACAGATATAGAATACTTAAGATATGTATTATTTGCTTCTCTCTTTCAGGAAAAGAAGCACTGCTTTTAAAAGTAAAATAGTGAAAATAAATAAAAGTTCATGCAATGTAAGGCCTAATGCAATAAAGTGGTATCAGTGAGTGGCATCTGTGATTTTTTGCGAGTACGGGTATATGAGCAGAGTATCGGCCCAATACCCGAGGCCAGTATCGGTATCGATGTATTCCTAGTCCCAGCATACACTGATTGACAAAGCATCGATCCATATGTGTGAGATGAAGCTACAGTTCAATGTTCCTGTGTCATAATGTGTAAGTAAATCCTCCCTCACCTCTTCACCTCCTCACTCCCACTTCTGCAGATGAAAGAGAAGATGAAAGAGGAGGCTTGGAACATCCATTTCTCAGAGTTTGGTCGAGGTGTCTGCATGTATCGAACCTCCAGAACCAGAGAACTAATCCTTAATGGGATCCCAGAACGCCTGAGAGGAGAGCTGTGGTTGCTGTTCTCAGGTAACTGTTCATTCATTCATTCATTCATTCAAAAGGTAATCTGAACTCACCTGTTCATCTGTCTATCTATCTGTGTAGGAGCGCAGAACGAAATGGCGACACACCCTGGTTACTATGGTGACCTGGTGGAGCAAGCCATGGGGATGTGTTCATTGGCCACTGAAGAAATTGAGCGCGACCTTCACCGCTCGATGCCTGAGCATCGAGCATTCCAGAATGAAACAGGCATTGCTGCACTGCGCCGTGTCCTCACCAGCTATGCCCACCGCAACCCTGGCATCGGATATTGTCAAGTGCATATAACTTACTTAATATTCAATAAATATAATGCATAGTGATAATATAAAATAATAGCGTATTAATACAAACTGATACGTATTCTGCCAATCTCCCCTTTCCAGGCAATGAACATTGTCACCTCTGTCCTGTTGCTCTACTGTCCAGAGGAGGAAGCATTCTGGCTGTTGGTGGCACTTTGTGAGCGGATGTTGCCTGACTACTACAACACCCGAGTCGTAGGTCTGTAACAACACTGTAGTCTGTTATTTTCTGTCAATGTTCTCACATAAATGAATATCTGGTTCACTGGAGAGTTAAAGCTGTACAACAAGAAGCCAAGTGATAAGTGTAGACTGCTGAAGATGTAGCCACAGGGGGCACTCTCCCAGTCCGATGTATTTTTTGTCCCTGCAGGTGCTCTGGTGGATCAAGGGGTGTTTGAGGACCTGACCCGAGCCTTCCTCCCCCTGCTGTATGAACACATGCAGGAGCTGGGAGTTATCTCCACGATCAGCCTCTCCTGGTTCCTCACACTCTTCCTGTCTGTGATGCCCTTTGACAGTGCTGTGCTATTGGTTGATTGCTTCTTTTACGAGGGCATCAAGGTCATTTTCCAGGTCAGAGTCACTGCGCCTTACCGACTGTTAACTGTTCTTGTGTACGTCCATGGATGACAATACGGATGGAGAAATAAGAAGTACAGTTTGAACTAGGGATGTCCCGATCAGGTTTTTTTTTACCCCAGTCCCAATCCGAGTCTTTTAATATTTAGTAAATTCCGATACCAAGTCCTTATCCGATACTTAGCCTTAACTAATATTTTGGATAATACAGCTGCAATGAGTAAAAAAGTACCTGTGACGCTGCACTGTGACAGCAGACCCCCGTGTACAGCCATCTGAAGTGTGACGCAGTCACGCTTGGTACCTCCTTATCATCCATTGCTTTTTTCATATTCCTTACATTGTCACGTAAACTGACGTGGACGTGTTCGCTTGTCTATTTCACATGCCTTCAGCATCTCCTCGATTGCCTGTTTTACATGCTCTGCTGTATGAGACTCACGAAACTAGTGCTCATACCGGCATGTTGTAACTCGAAAGTGGAATAAATGTAATGTAATGCTGAGATGATGGGGCACACTGGGGATTTAAAAACTCCAGATGACGAAAAAAACCCAGATCCTCTACCACAGAGAAAAGCTGGTTATCCAGAGCGATTAATTTGAATACCTTCTCTGTAATATTTTGTCTTACCAAATGAGTAGTATTAAATGCAGCTCCTTTGTTACCCCTCCGCGCAACTGTCATATTGCAGATGTTACATGTCGCCGCTGGACTGCTTTCACTTTCTAATTTAACTAAATTCCAATTTGCAGACATTTTATCAACAGGTTTGCCAGAGTAACGTTACGTGCACATCTGTGTTCTGCCACAAATTGTGCTCTGACGTAAAAAAAAATAAAATAATCCGGTTCGGGTCCACATTCAAAATTGCCAATCCCTATCAGTAGAAAAAATGCCCATATCGGCCCCGATCCCGATCCTGCAGATCGGCTTGGGACATCCCTAGTTTGAACTGTTTGAATGAGATCACATTGCAAGTGGAAAATGGAATGAAAACAATAGAAACAATGGAATAGGGTATATGACAGTAGGGTATGTGAGTATAAATTCGTATTGTCGGTGGAAATGTCCGTTGTTCAGTGTTAGCATCCAGAGCTAGTGTACCCTTTATAGTCTACAGTGTTATTTAGTGTCCACTGTTAGATAAGCTTTATTAGAAAATGTCAGTGGGCATCACATAGCACAGCCAGCAGTCCTCGCCTCTGTCCTATAACACCTCTAACTTAACTACTTCCTGTTGAAAAAATCAATCTGCAGGTGGCGCTGGCTGTACTTCACGACAACATGGATGCTCTCCTGTCCTGCAGTGATGAGGGGGAAGCAATGACAATCCTGGGCAGGTAGGTGTCCAGACTGGGAAAATAGAGGTCCAGACTGGCAGGTAGAGTTACCGATTTGCCAGGTAAGAGTCCAGACTGGGCAAGTAGAGGTCTAGACTGGGCATGAGGGACTCCAGAGTGGCCAGGTAGAGGTTCAGCCTAGGTGGATAGATTTCAAGACTGGCCAGATAGGAGTCAAGTCCAGACTGGCCAGGTAGAGGTCCAGACTGGGCAGGAGGGACTCCAGAGTGGCCAGGTAGCGGTCTGGCCTGGGCGGGTAGATGTCCAGGCTGGTCAGGTAGATGTCCATACTGGGGAGGTAGAGGTCCAGACTGGGTAGGGAGAGGTCTGGACTGTGCAGGTAGAGGTCTGGACTGGGAAGGTAGAGGTTCAGACTGGGTAGCTAGGAATGGAGTCCACCTAATGAATGTGTGTGCGTGTTTGCGTGTGTTTGTGTGCGTGTGTCAGGTACCTGGATAATGTTGTGAATAAACAGACGGTGGCTCCGCCCATCCCTCACCTCCACGCCCTTCTAACGAGTGGGGATGACCCTCCACCGGAGATCGACATCTTCGACCTCATCAAGTCGTCTTATGAGGTCAGATGACTTATGAGGTCTTATGAGTCTAATTCCTGCAGAGTGTCTCAGTTTAATTCCTAGGTCTGTTGAGGTAATTTCAGTCTCTCCTTCTTCTCTGAGCAGAAGTTTGGCACCTTGCGCTCTGACGTCATCGAGCAGATGAGGTTCAAGCAGAGGTTAAAGGTCATCCAGTCACTGGAGGACACAGCCAAGAGGAGTGTGGTGGGTCATCTTAGGGTAGTCCTGCCTAATGCTAACATGCTAATGTAATGTAACATGAAGCAGTGTTAAAGATGTGTGTGTGTGTGTGTGTGTGTGTGTGCAGGTGAGAGCAATGATGACGGAGTCTGCCTTCAGTATCGAGGAGCTGGAGGAGCTGTACTGTCTCTTTAAGGTCAGAACAAACTGTTCTTAAAAAAGTTCAGATATTTGACAACACATGACCAAATCATGTTTTTGAGACATCAGAAGTTTCATTATATTTGCTACGATCAAATTAGTCCTGATTATAATATTATAATCAGATGAAAATAATCAGGAATCACAGGAGGGCCTTGTATAAAACTGTAAGTGAAGCTGTGTTGAACTTCAACATCAAACTCCACATTTTACTAAAGTTTTGCTACACTGAACTGTGGTTGGCTCTTAAGCAGTCAATTGGACCAAACATTCACTGCAATGTTTACAGTTCACTGCTAACCTGAGTTTGATGTAGGCACATCTGACACTGTGCAGTTTAGGTTGGAGGTCTTAATTTGTGTAGCTGCCGTGTGCTTAGACCTGCTGACAATAAATCAAAAGTTGATGTACTCACAGTTTGACTTCTCTCCGTCTTTGCTTCAGTCCAAACACATGACGAGCTGTTATTGGGGCTCCAGCAGCTCTGCAGCTGAGCGTCATGATCCCAGCCTGCCGTACTTGGAGCAGTACCGCATTGACCCGGTTCAGTTCACCCAGCTGTTCACCGTGCTCGCTCCCTGGGTCTGTGGAGGCCACACTACGACACTGTCAGCCCGCCTCTTTAGACTCCTGGACCAGAACCAGGACGGACTGGTCAATTTCAAAGAGTTCATCACTGGACTCAGTGAGTCCAGATGCAGGAGCTCTGAGTTAAAGGTTCAGTGTGTAGGATTTAAATATAATATTCTGGAGAATGTTTTCATCAGTGTTTAATCGATGTTACCTCAGATTAAGTCCTTTATATCTACAGTCCACCATGTTTCTCACCATGTTTCTGCAGGAGTCCAAAGCAGACTGACTCTGCAGAGGGAAGTTCATGTATTTAGTATTTTTAGTGATCACCCTAGGGGAGGGTGAGACAAGGGGTATTCAGTTGGTTGCGGTCACAGATAGATGTGACTAAGTCTACACACTGGACCTTTAAACTCCCAGATACTCAGACATTTATCTCAGATGTTGGTCAATGTTGGTTTCCCATCAGTTTGTTGTCTTGTGTGTTTACAGGTGGGATGTATCATGGAGACATGACGGAGAAACTTAAACTGCTGTACAAGCTCCACCTCCCACCAGGTAACAGACTGCTGTTTGAATGGGGGAATCCTGCACCAATTCTCTGCCTCCTCCTCTGTGCCAGAGGTGGTGAGAGTTCAAATTTCGCTCCAGCGCTGATACGCCTCTGGAGGTAGTATCAGAGGCACAGCATTGGCGAGCCAAACCAGTGTGAATGGACAAGCCAGTGGCACGGAGCAAGGGTGTGCTGGTGTGACAGTCTGATAAATACACAGGTCCTTCACTCAACTAAATAAAGAGAACAAAGCAATCCAACAAAGCAGTGTTATGGTACCAAACAAAAGTAACATAGTAACTAAAACTGTCTTTGGCAACTTATACGAGGAAAAAATACCGCAGATATACTTGGAGAATTGTCTATCCTACTTGTCTGTCCTCCCGCCTGTCCTCCCATCTCTTCGCCACATTTCTGAAAAACAGCACCTGTCAGCTGCAAAAAACTTTAACTCACCAAGTGTTTTAAAAAAAATAATAATAATAATCACTGCGACGGTGAGCACTACAGACTGAGACTTCAGTGAACTTTCCCCTGGAAGAAAGCCTCCCTACCTGCGAGTGAGGGATTCAAACAACGTCCAACGTTTACTGATGGCGATTATGTAGGTAACTTTGTCACTTTCCAGGATGTTTGGTGGGTCAGGATCTCAATCACAACACATTCTAACAGCACCCATAAGATTATGAACTATCTGTGGGTTTAGATTGACAAGGGGACACCAGGGAAACACCTAGAAAACACACAGATGTCATCATCTTGACGTGTACCGTCACGCCTCTTCAGTAGCCGCAGCGCTGGCTTTTTGTGTGAATTACACAGCGGTCTGTTGCTAAGGCAGAGATGCTTGGCTCTGTGTGAACAACCAATGGCGGAGGATTGGCGAACCGCTGCTGCGGCATCTCTATGTGAAAGGGGCTTGTGTGAAAAGGGCTACTGTGAAACGTACTGACCCAACTGAGCTGCAGTTAAACTTGTAGGAGGCTGCAGTTTGTGTATTCATGTATTCATCTGTTATTTGTTTGTTTGTTTGTGTTGTAGCTCTGTGTCCTGAGGAGGCAGAGTCTGCTCTGGAGGCAACCCACTTCTTCACTCAGGATGTTCCAAGAGGTAATCATTGATAAATACTTTAAACTCCTGACTTACTTTATTTCTACTACTACCTTTGTGAACTATAAACTTGCAAAGATACAAGTTATACCTGCTGACATGTGAGCTCTGTGTTTACAGTTTGTTTTATACTTCAGGGTACAATAACTGGGTTTTCTGTGGATAACATGATAAACAGACTCCGAATCAGCTGATAGTGAAATAAAATAAAGTGACTCCACATAATTAACAGAGAAAATGTCTGTTTTAAAAATTGTCAGCAGCAACTCAGCAGATTTGTGGAAACATCCTGTCCATGTGAAATTTCAGGAATCTGTTTGATTTGCATGATAAAACCTCATTAACAGATTTTTAATGATTTCTTTCTCATTTACATGCACCTGCTCTCTTCTTCTTCTTCTTTTTCTTCTTCTTTTTCTTCTTTGATGTTTCCTTACAGAATCTTCCTTCTTGTCTGATCTGGACATTTCGGGGCAGCAGGAAGTGACATCAGGTTTGTGTCTTTGTGGTTTGAGGGAACCTGCTGTTGCCCTGCACCCTTAAACCTAAGCTGTCAGACATGTTGCTCTGGCTCCGCCCATAGCCAATGATGTCACAGCAGCTGTTTCCCACCTGGACTGTGCTGGAGTAACTGCTCAATCTTTGTACAGTTTGTGTGTGAAACCTCAATCACTCACTGCAGCATCACAGACTGTAACAACTCCCACAGATGACTGGTTCAGAGGCAGGTTGGAGTTCAAAAGTGAGCACCTGGTGGCTTGGACCACACCTTTGGGGCATATGAGTTTAGTGTCTACCACCTGTAACCCCGCCATTCCACCAGATACGTGTCCGCTGCGTTACGGCTCCACCAGGGCAGCAGAGCTGATGGGTTGTTTTTTTTTTAGAATAGAATAGAATAGATGTTTGTTGTCATTGTTTCAGAAACAACAAAACACACTGCTTGTGGAAAGAAACTGTTCTTCAGTCCTTGATCTGATAGATCTATATATCTTCCCAGAGGGCAGGGCGGAGACCAGTAGACAGACAGTAGAAGGAGAAACTGAGCACAACAAGTAGAAGATGAAAATGGCTAGTCGGTTTTCTATAATCCTTTTTCGCTCAGCGTAGTGGCAGCGGAGCATAATATTTGCCCTAGTAACTAGAACTAGTAGCTAGAACTAGTAACTAGGCTCAACATCTTCTGCGGCACGAACACAAGCATGTAGTCTGCCATTGTTGTTGTTGTTATGAGATGTCGCGGGGCTAAGAGGTCGAGGGTTAGAGGTCAAGGGATGGGGCGATGGCGTCATCAATACGTAAAGTATGCGGATGCGCTGTCCACATTAGAACGCAAGGGCAGCGTTTTCGGATTTTTCCACCCCTAGACCAGGTTTCAAATAAGTGCATTTACAGGCACTGCGTTTACAGGATCCATGTGGCCGATCGGCCAAAATGATGCAAAACATGTGCGTTTATACACAAAAGCGTTTCGATATGGATGGCCCTTCAGCTTCCTGAAGAAGTAAAGTCTCTGTTGGGCCTTCCCCACCTGATGAGAGATGTGTGTGGTCCAGGTGAGGTCGGCCGAGATGTGGACCCCAAAGAACTTAAAGCTCTCTATCCTCTCTACCTCCTCCCCGTGTATGTAGAGGGCAGAGAGCTCTGTGCGTTTGGATTTCTGGAAATCCACAATCAGATTTGTTGTGAGAGAGGATGAGTCTCTCAAAATATTTGGTAATTATGGGGGTTAGAGCAACTGGACCATAGTCATTAAGGCAGTTAACTGTACTTTTCTTTGGTACTGGGATGATGGTTGCAGACTTCAGGCAGGTGGGGACTGCAGATTGTAGTAGCAAGAGGTTGAAGATGGTGGTGAAAACCTCTGCTAGCTGGTCTGTGCAGGCCTTGAGAATCCTGCCAGTGACCCCGTCTGGACCAGCTGCTTTCCTCACGTTGACTCTCGGCAGGGCGGATCTGACCTCATATTGGTCCAGTTGAATGGCATTGACCTTCCCTGGTAGTGCCGGATGTGTGTCAGCAGCAATCCGGTGGTCAAAGCGAGAAGAGAAGAGGTTGAGGGAGTCTGACAGTGTGCGGTCTGTGGAGTTGGTGGCTGTGTAGCTGTTCTTGCAGCCGGAGACTTTATCCCCTGCCACATGCTTTTGGAGTTGTTGCTGTTGAAGTGCTCCTCTATGCGCTGCTTGTATCTGTGTTTGGCCTCATTGATGCCTCTCCTCGGGCTTCGTTGTGCTTGCTTGTAGGCTTGCAGGTCCCCAGACTTAAATGCAGAATCCTGTGTCCAGAGCAGGTTCTTCACCTTGCCGTTGAACCACGGTTTCTGGTTGAGGAGCACTTTAACAATTTTTGTCTCTGAAAAAGTCATGGGAAGTTAATGTTTGAAAGGACAGCTGATGTGTAACCTAACTCTAACCCTAACCCCTAACCCAGCAAAAACATCCCAGTCTGTGTCCTCGAAGCAGTCCTGCAGGGCTGAGTTGGCTTCCTCAGTCCATACTTTGACTGTCTTCATAGTTGCTCTTTGTCTACAGCTGAGAGTTTTATATGCTGGGTTCAAAGACAGAGACAGATGATCTGAGAGTCCCAGATGTGGCAGAGGGCTGACTTTACATGCTTTGGAAATGTTGCAGTAGACCTGATCCAGAGTGTTAATTTCTCTTATCGGTAAGTTTACATATTTGTGGAATTTCGGCAGGACAGACTTTAAGTTGGCATGATTAAAGCCCCCTGCCACTATCACAATGCTGTCTGGGTGGGCTGGCTGGTGTTGGCAAATGGAGAGGTGTAGCTTTTCCAAGGCTAACCTGGTGTTAGCTTGCGGTGGTATATAAACAGCTGTGATTGTGACCGATGTAAACTCCCTGGGCAAGTAGAAAGGCCTAGACTGTAACATAATGTATTCTATGTCCAGAGAGCAGTGAGTATCTTTGACAATGGCGTTTGTACACCAGCTGTTGTTCATGTATACAGAATGTCCTCCTCCTCTGCTCTTACCTTAGCGGTCCTTGGGGTGGTCAGTTTATGGGGGTTAGCCTTTTACCCCCTCTTACCCCTCTTCTGCTTCCTGTGCCACCGGCGCCATCTTGGCGGGGAGGTGATGATGAGCTCTACGTCCGGGGGAGAGTGCCGGATCTCCAGGGGTATGAAGTCCCAGTTGTAACTGTCCTTAATGCAGAGGTAATGATAATCTGCTACCGTCAGCAGATCAGCTCTGCTGTCTGGACACGCTGCCATCTTGGAAAGTCCAAGTTTCACTCTAGTCTATGTGTTTACTTCCACCAGGTCCGCTGCACTGCGTATCTGCTCCGTCCCAGCTCCGGCTGTCTGAAGCCCTCCAGAACAGATACGCAGGACTTCTTTTTGTGGTGGATGACGGCGCATGACGCAGCAATTCAGCTGAATTTAGCACAGAAACGACATAATAACATCTGGGTACTTTTCAAAATAAAACACTCTGTGTTGACGCCAGCACAATAATCTAAAAAAAAGAGACAAATACAAGCTCTCCTACTAATCCTTCGGTCGTGATCACTTTGTGTTGTTGTGTTCATAACACATACCTAGAACTGCGGTCGAGTGTGATTATGTTGTTGGGCCTCGCATTACACAATGCCCGGTTAAGGAGTGTTTAACAACAATAAAAGGGGGATTTAGGTTAAATTTGGCTATCAATAATAATGATTATTTGGGATAATTATTAATTATGATAAATAATATGATCCAATTTGCATTAGATCACCTCGGGGCACCACCCTTGAAGAAGGGAAAAGATAGCAATTTTACTAAATCAGTCTCATAAAAATGTACTGAACTGTTTATAACTCTGGTTAATAATTAACTTAATAACTACAACCAAATTTACCATAACAGCTAGTAATGGTTGAAGGATTTTGGAGTTCTGGACAGTGTAGAGGTTGGCAACATTCACTCATGTACAATATTAAATAGACAGCAAGAAGGTTCAGTGTCTTTTATTTAACACAAGATGGAAACACACAATCTAACTAACATGTACTATATACAAGTGTGTGTGTGAGTGTGTGTGTGTGTGTGTGTGTGTGTCTGTCAGAACAAAGAAACAATGGCGTTCAGTGATATCACATGTGGGTGTGATATGCTCTAGCCTCAAGGAATGTGTGTGTCTGTGAGTGTGTGTGTGTGTGTGTGTGTGTGTGTGTGACGTGGTGCAAGGTTATAGAAGATGGTTAGTTGCATGCAGAGACCCTGAGTCTGTGTGAAGCATAATTCGACTAATGTCGAATTAGCCGTCTAGGAAAGCAAACTACCAATAACTTGACTGGAGGTCACAATAACACAAAAACATTGAACAAACACATAAATTGAACACATTACATCAACCAGAGTTTAAAGTCCTGTGCTTAGCCGTGCTATGTTTTGCTATCTAAGCCCAGTTCAACATTACCAGTCTTTGAAGAGAAGGTGCTGGTGGTTGCAGGAGAAAGTTGGGCCTCCAATGTTGAACAAAGCTGTTCTTGCTGTGCAAGGTTTGATGAAAGTCGGCAGAGGAGGAAACTGGTCGCTCCTTTCCTTTGTAAGGATAGCAGCTTGGTGCTAACCTGCTTGGTGTTCCTCAGCTCCTCAGATTGGCAGGACCTCGTGTCGCTGCAGTGAGGAGAAGTTCTTTGGGCCTGCTGCCAATGCAGCTTGCAGCTCTCCACAGCTTGTTGGGCCCAGAAGAAGGGATCTTGAAGGCAGGCAGCCCCGTGGGGGGAGGTGGAGAGGAGCCCTTGAAGATCCGAAGTTGAGGGAGTAGAGGGCGTTGAGTGAGAGAGGGAGAACAATGTATGCTCTTGATTTTTGACTACCTGATCAGCAGGGGGTCTGTCACCCTGACCAATAGTAGCTCAAACCTGAATTCTGCACCTAGGTGTGAAGAATGGGGAATTCTGGGACACTGAGTTCAGTTCAGAGTCCATTTTGAAATCAACAATGAATGACTTCATCGGTGGGTCCCAACAATGTGATTATCGTTGGAACTCCTTACACTGGCATCATGACATTCATGTCTCTTATGTCCAGACATTCGTTAAAAATGTATAACCCTGCAATCAAACTTGCAGGTTAGGGTTTGGTCTGAACATAGTTTAACACTTTTCTTCATTTCAAAGTCAACTTCATGTTTTTAACAAACGCTGTCACCATTGTTTTCAGAGATGTTTAGTGCTTCTTTGACTGCTTTTAACCCTACATTTTAACACAGAAGAGCTGATATCCTTTTTTAACCGCTCGTGTTAGTCTGCCCTGGACGTCATAGCCCCCTACAAAAACAAAAAAAAACAGTAGAGTACTGCAACCCTGGCTAAATAACCACGCTCAAGCAATGAAAAGAGATTGCAGGAGAATTGAAAGGAAATGGAAAAAGACAGGCTTACATGTGTTTTATCAGACCTGGAAAGGTGCCATGACAAATTATCAAAAAGCAGTTAAAGAAACAAGAACTTCATTCTTTTCTCAATTAATTTTAGTTAATCACTCCAACCCCAGAAATGTATTTAAAGTTATAGAATCAGTAACCTCCCCTCCCTCACGCCCTCCATCGATGCCTCTCAAGAAAGGTGTGAGGACTTCTTAACTTATTTAGAAATAGAGTCAATGATATCAGCAAAACATCACCCCCCCAGACGGAATTTTACAGACCAGCAGAGACATCCATAGTTATTTTAGCTGTTTTGAACCGGTTTCACTGCCCTTTTTAACAAAACTCATAACACAAATGAAACCAGCTACTTGCAGCCTTGATTTTATCCCCAACAAGTTTCTTAAAGAGGTTATTGACACTGTTGGACCCAGTATTTTAATGATTATTAACAGCTCCCTCCAAAGTGGCATTTTCCCACACTCTTTTAAACATGCTGTGGTCCAACCTCTTTTAAAGAAACCAAACCTCGACCCTTCTGTTCTTAACAATTTTAGGCCAATCTCCAAAGCTTCCGTTTTTATTCAAGGTTTTAGAGAAAGTGGTTTCTACGCAACTTTTAGCCTTTATGTCTCACAACATCTTTGAGAAGTTCCAGTCAGGTTTTAGAGCTTTACACAGCACAGAAACTGCCCTCCTCAAGTTAACCAACAACCTTCTTTTAGCAGCAGATAGAGGAGACAGCGCAATTTTAATCCTTTTAGATTTAAGTGCAGCATTCGACACTGTTGATCATGCCATTTTATTAGACTGCCTGAAAACCTGGGTTGGCATCAAGTATACTGCTTTTAGTTGGTTTTATTCTTACCTTTAGATAGAACCTTCTCGTTCACCACAGGTAATTATTACTACAACTCCAATTTCCTGTGGTGTACCGCAAGGTTCTATTTTAGGTCCAATTTTATTTTCTATTTATATGCTCCCACTTGGCCAGATTATTAAACACCGTAATGTATCATTCCATTGCTATGCAGACGAGACACAAATATACCTTCCGCTGAGGCCCGGTGACCCTGGAGGCCTAGCTGCTATCTTAGACTGTCTTAAAGATATTAACAGTTGGATGGCCAAACATTTCTTACAGCTTAACAACACCAAAACAGAAATCATATTGTTTACCCCCCTAACAGTATTAGCCATTACCAGCAAGCTCTTGGTCCCCTCTCCGTCAACATAAAACCCACTGCAAGAAACCTAGGTGTACTTTTTGATTCAATTAACTGGTCCAGTCCTGCTTCTTTCAACTACGCTCTGTCAGTAGAATAAAACACATGCTCACACCCCCCGATCTGGAAAAAGTCATTCACGCATTCATCTTTTCCAGACTAGATTACTGCAACTCCCTTCTCTCCGGCATAAATCAAAAATCACTCTCTCGCCTCCAACTGGTACAGAATTCAGCAGCTAGGCTTCTAACAGGTTTTAACAGACGTCAACACATCACTCCAATTTTAGCTTCCCTCCACTGGCTCCCTGTCTGTTTTAGAATTGATTTTAAGATTTTTACTGATCACTTTTAAAGCACGCTCAGGTCTGGCTCCGAGCTATATTACAGATGTTTTAATTCCGTATGAGCCAACCTTAGATCCTCAGGCGGGGCCTTCCTAACCGTTCCAAAGTTGAGACTAAAAACTAAAGGGGACCGTGCCTTTGCCATCAGGGCCCCTCGACTTTTGAATGCCCTGCCTGAGGAGATAAGGCTTGCAGGATCAGTAAATTCTTTTAAATCACTTCTTAAAACTCGTTTTTATAGACTTGCCTTTATGTGATGTGGTCCTTTTTATGTTTATTTTGCTAAAGGCATTCACATTGTGAATGCAGGAATCTAACCCTAACCCATAAAACCCACTGCAAGAAACTTTTTAACCTTTAACCTTTTTCAGAAATTCAGCTTTTTCCCCAAAAAATTTAACATTGAAGTAAATGGGAAAATCTTCAAATCCTCTTTAAAACTCATCAACTTTGGACATCTTCTTGTCCCTCATACTTTAAGCTAGAGATACCATTCCAACTTTAGATTCACAAGACCTTGTACTATTGACCATGTATTCAGTTTTTTAAAAATCTTTTACAGTTTTGAAATAATCACAGTTTTAGTTTTACGTGTTTTTAGCCCATCTACAGAGTTTATAATGGGTGTGTATTGCATGAGCTAGAGTGCTTGACGCACCCTAGAGACGAGAGCAGCTGGAAAAACGGGAGAAAAATTCTCTTTAGCTTGATTTTGATCCCAAATCTTTTACTCCACATAAACAATATATGCACAGAAATGTAGGGAATCTTGTTGGCCTTCAGCTGATAGTCTTATTTCAGATGTAGGACTTACAATTTTGGGTGTGGAAGCCCGAGAGCGACAAGCACTCCAGCAACTCCCCCATAAGCCGCAATGTTAATTTTGACCCTAAATTTCTGGAGGAGAGCAGATGGTACCTGTTCTGTCTCTCGCTCTGGTGCCCTCATTTTTCACTCTACAGAAATAAAAATGACATGACTATGTTCAGCAATTTTCTCCTGTTACTCAACATAGAAATATTTTGGCGATAACCATTACACTTTTTTCAAAAATCACAGGGGTTTGGGAGGCATTTTCCCATTCTTTCTTATGGGGACATTTTCAATTTTGGCTCTGCTCCTGCTCCAGCATGTGTGCAGACATTTTAAGCTCTTTCTGACTTTAACTTTCCACTTTTTCAGCCTTTTTTCACCTTTTTAAACTCTTTCAGCCCTCTTACTCTACAACTTTTCTGCCTTTTCAGATATTTATCTTTCTGCCTTCTTCAACTCCTTAAAACATTCAGCTTTATATTCAGCTAGAGAAACTATTCAGCTATCAAACAGTTCACCCTTTTAAGCTCTTTCAAACCTCTTACTTTTAATTTTTTAAGCCTCTTCAGCTTATTCCATATTCAGCTTTCAGGCCTTTCAACGCTTTCAAATATTCAGCTTCATGTTCAACTTTTTAAGCCTATCCAGCCTATTGCTTTTCAGCCTTTTCAGCTTTTTCAAAATATTTATCTTTCTGCCGTTTCAGCTTCTTCATAGAGTCAGCTTTATGTTCACCTGGAGAAACTGTTCAGATATCAAACTGTTCACATTTTCATTTTTATACTTTTCAGCTTTCAGCCTTTTCAGCTCCTTAAAACATTCAGCTTCATGTTCAGCTTTAAAAATGTTCAGCTTTTTAGGCCTTTTCAGCATATTACTTTTCAGCTTTTCAGCCTATTCAGCTTCTTCAATATTCAGTCTTTCTGCCTTTCAGCTTTAGGAAAATTCAGCTTTTTCTGCAAATTCTTGACCATTCATTCTTATAGTTTTATGCATTTCTGACAAGTGTTTTCCAGTACATTGAGCAGATTTCAAAAATCTCTTCAGCTCTCAGCATTCACACTGTATTTTCACAGGAAATGCAAATGTTTCTAGTAGGGCTGTCAAAGTTAACGCTTTAATAACGCGAGGGTGGCAGAAGAATAAGAAAGGGAATCAGAAGAAGTATGGTTGGCAGTTCGGGAAAAACAAGGTGGACTGAAAAGCGAAAGGAAATGGAGAAAGGACTAATGAACTGCAAATTCACTTTCAAAACACTGCTAGATGGTTCGGTAGATAGGACAAAAGTTATCTGCACGTACTGTCAACATGAAATGAGTTACCATTGAAGTATGTCGAGTCTCAAATATCATTTGCAAGCCAAACGCATGGCAGATGCAGAGAGCCCATCCCCCCCCTGCCAAAAGCAGACATCACCATGTTTTGATCACATTTAGGGTGAGGGGATATTTTTTGAGCCTTTTATTTTCCTGCATGATTTGAAGTGTTGAATAAACATTTTCATAAAGCAAGCATATTTGCCTAACGCTAACCCTTTCTTATGTTGTTAAAAGTATTAAGAACATGAAAAAAAACATTAAGGTACATTTAGAACAGAAAAAGATGTGCCAGAAAAATTGCAATTAATTGGCAATTAATCGCGAGTTAACTATGGACAAAATGCGATTAATCGGGATTTTAAAAATTAATCGTTTGACAGCCCTAGTTTCTAGTTTTTCTTATTACTCTTTCCCAGTCAGAAAGTTTGGCCCTTAACTCCTTCAACATTTTTCAACGGATTCACTCCATTCATACACAGAATATTCATCTCAATTGGGATTCAACCGTGTCTATTTTTCTAATTGATATCATTCATAATTTCAGAGATATTTAACATTTTTATGCCTTTTTTTCCCATTCAAGTAGATGACGGAATCTTCAAAAATCTTCAATTTTCACACCTTATCAAGCATATTCAAAGCTTATCTAGTCATTCATACTTCCACATAGAAACTCCATTCAGCCACTCTGAGATTTTTGCATTGGTATGTATGGGGTTGAATGCTGACAGCCAGAGTGGAGGAGCCAACTGACAGAGTGGGGAGGAGCTGCAAAAAATTCAGAAAATCTTGTCTTCAACTTGCCTACATGTACCAGCTTGTAGGTACACTACTGCTGTTGTTACAGTGGATCTCTGGAGGCAATTGGACAAAAACTTTTGGCTCGGTGGGCGTTTAACTGACAGGAGCACTGACCAACTGCCGCATTGAGTCCCATTGAACTGAGAGGAAAAGTGTCTGAAGGCAGGCAAACACATCCACTTTTCTAAACTGCTCCACAAGACACATTTTTGACCACACACACACACAAAAATTTCACAGAATGCTCAAAAGACTCCCGTAGTTTAAACCATATCACTATTTGAGTGAGAGCCGTTACTGTTTTGCAGAGATAAGCATGATAATGTGGGGTGAGCCTCAGCTAAAATCACTATTACATCAACTCTCACAGTCCGTTACCAGGACCAACCCTAACCTTAACTGGGCCAACACAGAGAGACAGATTTATCAATGAGTCAGTTTAACACACACACACACACACACACACACACACACACACATCCAGTCAGATATGCACGTGTAAGCATGCACACAGGACCACACATTTCCCAACATTTTAACTATATTTAACTATTATTTTTTCATTCATTTAATTCAGGAACTCAATTCAAATATTTTGATTTGATTTGATCTTGATTTTATTTGTCCCATAGGGAGATTTGTCTTCACTGACAATACATTACACATCTCAGACGACAACGGACACTACATACACACCAACAATAAATGACATACATAACAACAATAAATATTTAAATGTTTCCAATTATCGATGTATTGAGATTTATTGAATTTCTCAGTCCGATTCAGACTATTTGATTCATTCTCACTGTAACATCTCTGCATACTCCATCAGCTGCTTTTCAACAGAAATTCAAGCTAGCATTGCAGTTTGTCTCAAAGCTTATATTCTATGTGTAATGCTTCATTCTCACCCAAATATTACAAAGCTTCATTCTCTTCAAACGAAACTTCAAATAAATTAAAGCCACCAATTCAGTTGGCCGTAGTTTTTCACCAGATCCTACTTTATTTCACAGTTTTTAAATATTCTGGACATTTTTCAAAGTTTTCACAGCCAGCAATCCGCATTTGGCTTCAGCTGGTCAACAGGGAGCATTCACAATCGCAAGTTCTTCAGAACTTGCCTTCTCTAGTTGTAAATTGTATTCTTGCTTTGTTCTGTCAAAGCACTTTGTAAACCCTGTTTTTAAAAGTGCTGTACAAATAAAGTTATTATTATTATTATTATTATTATTATTATTATGATCTGATCCATATTTGATGGCGATGATAATGAAGATAGTGATGGTGTAGAAGATGATAGAGATGATTTCCTGTCTGTGTGCAGGTGACGAGGAGAAGGATGGAGGTGGAGACAGTGAGGAGAAGAAAGGTAAATGTCGAGCAGGTGTACAGGAGATCGTTTGGTTTTATTAAACCACTTCAAGGAGCAAACAAAATAACTTTTTCACTTGCTTCAGGATGACTACAATTAAACAATGACATCAGTATCGACACCAACAACAACAATAACAGCAACACCACAAAGAGTGTGTCAGAAATGTATGTTCTGCTCCTCGTCCTCCCCCACACAGCACAACCCCCCACAACAGTCCATATACGTGTGATGGCCTGCAAAGTGTCCATCATTCGATAGTGAGCTCCAAAAACCATGATGGGCCCCCAAAAGCTGTCAATGAACCCCAAACCATGGTTGTGCAGACGCAGATGCAAACAAATGATCAAGCTTGTATCTATGGATCAGAGCGAGTTACTGTTTATCTTCAGTGTGGCTCTGGCCTCTCACCTCTGAACTCTCACCTGTGTGTTGTTTCAGAGGAGAAGGTGAAGGACTACAGGTACTACCTGAGGATGTGGGCCAAAGAGAAAGAACCCAAGTCAGAGACCATCAAGGACCTGCCCAGGATGAACCAGGTGAGGATGAGACATGGTCCAGTTCAGGTCCAGGCTAAGGTTCTGTCTCTGACCTGTCTGTTACTGACCTGTCTGTTGCTTACCTGTCTGTCTCTCTGTAGGAGCAGTTCATTGACCTGTCTGTTTCTGACCTGTCTGTCTCTCTGTAGGAGCAGTTCATTGACCTGTCTATCTCTGACCTGTCTGTCTCTGACCTGTCTGTCTCTTTGTAGGAGCAGTTCATTGACCTGTGCAAGACTCTGTACAACATGTTCAGTGAGGAGCCTCTTGAGCAGCAGCTCTATCACTCCATTGCCACCGTCGCCAGCTTGCTGCTGCGAATTGGAGAGGTTGGTAAAAAGTTTAACAACGGGAGTAAGAAGAGTGATTCTGCTGCAGCTCAGGCCCCGCCCCCTGACCCTCAGAGGGAGGAGTCAGATGAGTCTCAGGTATGTCAGGCGCTCGCTGACGCTCAGCTGGAGCCAGCGGGTCCTCAGACATCTGAGGAGGAAACTAAAGACGACACCTCTGTTTCGTCAAACTCTGTTGTGAGCTCCGGATCGCTGCAGTGTGAAGACATCACCGACGACACTGTGCTGATCGGTGGTGGTGAGCAGAGGCGGGGCAGTGTGCTGGATGTTGATTGGTCAATCACCTTCGAGCAGGTGCTGGCGTCGCTCCTGACGGAGCCACCACTCGTCGACTACTTCGAAAGGAAGAGAGACATCCAGATCAAGATGGCCGCCTGTAAGGCCCAGCGGGCGGTTGAGCGTCAGACAAGCTCCACCTCCGACCATGAACTCTCTCAGCATTCCATCTGACTTACCTCCCCCTGTCCACCTGACTCACTTTCACAGGTCCACCTGACTCACCTCCACCTGTCAACCTGACTGACCTTCAGCTGACGCACCTCCACCTTAACCCCACCTCCACCCAGATCAAAATGTGTGAAAGATGGTTTCTCTGAAGGTTCGATGTATGACCTGCAGGATCAACTGGACTGAGAACAAACAAGCGAGCAAGTTAAGCAGGTAAACAGTTTCTGACTGAACTACGAAGCCACAAAGACCCAACAAGTTGTTTTATTATTTTTACATGTTCCATCAATTTATTCACAAGTTCAAAAAACAAAATTATTTAGATAAAATCAGTGATTTCTGTGTTTGACTGATCATTTTCTTTAAGGAAATGAAAGAATTTGTGAATTCAGAAAACGTCAACATGTTTTATGTCTTCAAGAAAAGACTGAAGCAGACACCTGTGAGCAGGTGACCTGTGAGCAGTTTAAGAAAATGTAAGTTTATGGACTGAGACTGCGGCATTCTCTGTAGAAGATAAAAGTAAACTTGTTTTACAGCTCAGATATATTAACTATATATTAATCATGTGTTACCTGAATAAAGCATTTCACTCGGGTGAGTTCACACCTGAATACTTTTATTTTGATGTCACTGAAGCCTTGTGTGTGCCTGTTTCTGATGACATCACTCCTGTTTACTTCCTGTTGAAACGGTGATGTCAGAGCTCTCTCTGTTGTCTTCACCGTGTTTATTTACCAGTTTATTTACCTGCTTTTATTTTATTTTATTGATCAGTCAGTGATCTGTACTTTGTTGTCTAATAAATACTGAAGAAAAAAAAAACACATTTCATCTTCTGTGGTGCTTATTGATTTATGAATATGAATGAACGTCAAACTTTCTGTTTCAGATGTTTAACTCATACTCTTTAACTAATTATTATATATATTTTTTAAATTAAATTTGATATTATAGATGTATATTCTAACACCATAGATTTTAGATGGTATGGAAATTCAAATCCCATCATTCATCAGCCTTGATTGTTCCATTTATTATTATATTATTTATGTATATTTTACAGGTCTCGTAGTTGTTTTTTTTTACAAAGGAAACAATGAAAACTAAAAATATTTAATCAGGTATTGTTACTACCCCTTCAGGAGGTACAACAAATGAGGTTTAACACAAGACAGTCAAGCAAGTTGTGGCTCAAAAAAAGATACATCTATTAACTGAACAACCACCACACAGAGGGAAAAACCCTGATTCATCAAACAAACTGATGGGCTTCCCAGACCGACCCACTGGGCCATCAGAGCAGGAGACTAACCCTCTACCCTAACACAAAGAAACAGCTAAACCTGACTGAAACAAAGTCACCAGAACAGGACTACCACACCCATCAGATACACATGAAACAAGACGTGATACCACAGCCGTCCTCCAGGCGGACTGACTGTGTCTCTGCTCAGGTGAAATAGAGACAGAGAAAGGCTGTATCCCAATTCAGGGGCTGAATCCTTCAAAGGACCGGGCCTTTGCGGCCCTCGAAGGCGAGTTCTTCGGAGAGACCTTTGAAGGCCGCGTCAATGAAGGATGCGAAGGATAATAGCAGTACATCCTCCTAAAACAGGGAAAAGAAGGCCGCGTTTATGGGCTGCATTGGAGGAGCAGTCGAATTGGGACATCCTTCGCGCAGCGTTGTGACGTAATAGGCCTTCCAATGTGGCCTTCGAAGGCCATGCCACCCGTTGCTAAATGGGACAGTCTAGCCTTCAGAGCATTTCCTGATTGTGTCACCAGATGTTCCCACCCTTACCCTTACATTACTATTTATGCCGCCCAGGCCCACGAAAGTGATAGGAAGACTGTCAAATATGTCTGAGTTACAGGAAATCCTGTTTCATCTCCGGTTGAGAGAGGACCGTGGAGAGGTAAACCTGTTATTTGACCCACAGTAATGTTATCATTATTAACATTATGAGCTAGCTAACAGTTAGTGGTAATTAACATACTGATACATTATATTAATGCTAGAAATATCAACTGTTGATCGCCACATATGGTTTTATTTTAATATTAAAGGCATTATTCCTATTTAAAGTGTTTGGTAGATAGTTTTGTTTGTTGTACCTATTATTATAATTATATTATGAAACTATAATTCTGCCTCTTTCTTCAAAAATTCTTAGTGACATGGCAGCCATCGATCAAGTCAGAACTGTAAACCCATTTGATGGACGATGTGGTGGACAGTGGAGACTGGACCCCCAAACACCCCAAGTACCGACCTCAATGATGTCCCACTGACACCAGGGTCTTAATTGTGGCATCCCATCCAGCCCAGCAGCACTGCCAGGGACTCCTTCTCAGGCCAGGGGCGGATCGAGGATTATGGGAGATCCAAGGCTTAGCCCAGAGGGAGGAAAGATGTATGCGCAAAGTTCTGGCTTTTTTTTTGGTTTTGTTTTTTATTGCTGATACAGAAAATACAAACCAACTTTATCTAGACAAAGGTGTTGTCCTGAAGGATCCACAAACAGGTGTATTGCATCTGCTGAAAAAAGAAAATATAAAACAAAAAAGGTGTTAAAACTGATCATAAGCATTATATTCAAATAAAAATAATCTTGCAGTGCATGTAATCCTGACTGACATCTCATAAACTTCAGAACTGAAAAACAAACAAACAAGAAGTTCATTTTATTCTCGCA
This sequence comes from Sparus aurata, assembly GCF_900880675.1. Lineage (NCBI taxonomy): Eukaryota > Metazoa > Chordata > Actinopteri > Spariformes > Sparidae > Sparus > Sparus aurata. The sequence goes on along the minus strand of NC_044204.1, from coordinate 66,147 downwards.
TTCTAGCATTTGATGCTGGCTGGCACCTCTGTTGTCTTTACTGCTCTGTTCTTCACTCCTCTCTTCTAAACTCCTTATATCTCTTGTGTTCAGAAGTCATTTTTGCTTCACTGTCAACTCCTTTCCTTTCCAGCATTAGTTTGATATCTTCAGTACAAGACTCTGCTCTAAACTCAGTTTCATCTCTTGTTATGTGTTCTCAGTTTCTCTTCAAGTGATGAAACTGAGTTTAGAGCAGAGTGGACAGTGAAGCAAAAATGACTTCTGAACACAAGAGATGAAACTTGTGTTCAGAAGTCATTTTTGCTTCACTGTCCACTCCTTTCCTTTCCAGCATTAGTTTGATTTGATTCACACATCACATTACAGTGAAAGGGACTAAATTTGGCTAACCTCTAACTCACCACTAATTTCTTGAAATGGTTTTCACTTTTCATAGAGAGGAGGACTAGTCTAGAACAATTCACTTTAAAAATAATTAAATAAATAGAAGAACATTATTCATTTTACAAACCTGAAACAGCATCTGGAGGACTGGCTGATGCAGTCAGTGACTCATGTGGTTATATTTGATCAATTTTACCTCCACTTTAGATTTTTATCATGTAGCGTTAATGTTGTTGTTATTCACTTTCATTGCATATGCTAACTGTTATTACAACTGACGCTAATGAAAACAAAGCAAAAATTATAACTTTATCAGTCAGTAACTTGTCGAACACCGAGTGTTAATCTAAAAATTTACAGACCTGAAACATCTGTTCTGACGTTGGTGTTGCTGGTGGGTCATTGTGCCGCCACCGAGAAAAAAATTCTTATGTCCATCATCTTCTATGTGTAGCTACGTCCACCTGACAGATCTCGATTTGAACTCGCGGAATCAACACAGGAAACAGAATCAGAGAGGAAGACACACTTCTTCTCAGCAGGGCAAGCTATGAACGCAGGTTACTTTCCCGCTGCTGCTGCCTCTCTTTTGGACTACGGGAAGGCTACACTTCAGACTCTGGTGCGGTCAGGGGAGGGAGACTGACATAAACCGCGTTGATCTTTTTTCCCCCTACTGTAAACATTCGGGGCTTTGGCAAAAACATCCGGGGCTTGAGCCCAAGTAGCCATCCCCTCACCCTAACCCTGGGGTGAGGGTGATACACAACAGCTTTCATGAATGAGTGTTAAGAGTGGCCATGATGACTAATGGTTTATTTTTGTTTGTTTGTAGTGCTGTTCTGAAGCTAGCCCAGTGGATCTCTGCTTTAGGATTGGTTTGGCCATCCTGATGCTGCCAGTCATTTATGTTGCCGTGTGTGCCCTAGGGCACCTGTAAAGGGTTTACTCAATTAAAGTTTCTCATGTTGAACAATTGCAATGGTTTAATTTTTGTGATGTGTAAGTTAGTAAAAGTTTATTTATGTATCAACAATAATATAGTACTGCACAGAGTTGTGTAGTACAAAACATCAGTCATGCAAAACAGAATCGAAGTGCATGTAAAAACAGCAACAGTGTAGATGAAGAAATAACTTTACTTAACATGAGACCCTTGCTGATCCTGTTGCTGTATGTCTGGACACATGAATAATCAATAGAGTTATGCTGCTGTTCATTGTGCCAAAATGCGTGAAGCATGTCTGTTGATATTCCACAATAATGATCTTTCATACGAACATAAATCCACAAAGAGGCATTAGTATGCCAAATCAGGGGGTCGCCCAGCGCTCCACCCACTGCAGAGCACTCATCCTGGGCTGTCCTCTCACATCCACCAACAGGTGACACCATGACTAGATGCGACAACCTTGAATGGGTCACCTGATGCAGGTGATCACATTGGGGCACAAAGTAAAAATTGGTCGATATTTGATTCATATTTGCATCAAAATATGAATCAAGTCATGCTGCTGTCCCTTGTGTAAATGCATACAGCTTGTTCTGTTGATAAACCACAATCATGATCTTTCATATTCACATATATCCACAAAGAGAATATTGAAAAAAGCATGCACTAGTATTCCAAACCAGAGATCTTTGATATTAAACCACTTCCAATAAGAGCACATTCCAATCACATTCCCCACTGGAGCATCTGTGAACCAATCAGACAAAGCCATTACCGAATTTAAATACGCCTTCCCGGAGAGGCATCTTCAAATGAGAATGAGAACAAAGAGGTAGTTCTTGGTGACAGGGTAAGTACCCACTAAACATTAGACGTGTTATGGACGTGCAGAACATGTCTATATTGCGTCCGTCAGTCCAAGACCAATTCCGGACCACTTCACGATGTGCAAACTAGGTCCACAATTTGGACGTCTAATCATGACCCCACTTGGACGTCAATATGCAGTTGAACATTTGAACGTCGGGCTAGGTCACTTTTTTGGACGTCTAAGACAGGTGCAGGGAATTGACATGATGTAAGTAATTTATTTATTTATTAGGGCCCGAGCAGGTCATCGACCTGTGAGGTCCCTATTGTTATTGGAAGGACAGAAATTATTATTCTTCTGCGCTTTGACTGCAGTTTTGGACGCCTGAACATATTCAAAAACTCACCAAATTTGGAATATACATCACATCTGGCGAAAAATTTGATAATTTAATGTCGTTGGGCGAGGTCGTGACCTGCGGGCTCTGTAGCGCCCCCTAATGTTCATCCCCGCCTCCCACAAGTGCGTAGAAGAACGAAATTCAATACGCAGATTCCTCATGAGCAGACGCACAAAAAAGTCTGGTGGGACCATACTGTCACTCCAACAGGAAGTCTGCTATTTAGATGTGTGGCGGCGTTTTTGTCCAATTCATGCCTACTTTGAAAACTATCTTGTCCTAGAGCTTAAACACCACAGTCTTCACATTAAGTCAGTAATTTCCTTCATGCCCTGGAGAACAAAAGTTATTAAAATCTTTCAGCTGCGACATACTTTAGTGGGCGGGGCGGTGGAAACCATTTTTTTCCCTCGCGGTCAAGCATCGAGGCTTTATAACTTCAACATACAATTTCCTATCCACACCAAACTGCTCGTAAGTGTAGAGGGTGTCTCCCCGAACACATCTCAGCATCAATACTTAGTCTGCCATTTTGATTTTGGCCGTCATGTTGAAATATTGGCAATCTTCGTACTTAAATTATCTCCTCCTACAGACGTAACGCCACCGACTTCAAAGTCACTCAGTAGCATCCTCTGACCTTGAAGATGAAAAGTTATTAAAATCTTTATCCTAAGTCATACCTGTTGGCCACAGTGGAGCGGGCAATTCGAATCCTTCGCCGTAATGCATCGTGTCCTCATAACTTCTTCATACAATTTCCTATCTCGGCCAAATCTCTCAGGAATGCAGAGGGAGTCGCCCTGATGAGATCTGTGTGGTCATGGGGCGTGGCGGTGACGCATGGGCTCTGTAGCGCCCCCTATTGTTATGCCCCGCCTCCTACTTGTACATAGAAGGACGAAAATTGGTACGCACCTTCATCATGACCAGACGCACAAAAAACCCATTTGGATGCTTACTCTCACTACAACAGGAAGTCAGTTATTTAGATGTGTGGCGGAATTTTTGACAAATTCATGCCTACTTAGAAAATTATCTTGTCCTAGAGCTTAAACACCACAGTCTTCACATTAACTCAGTAATTTTCTTCATGCCTTGGAGAACAAAAGTTATTAAAATCTTTCAGCTGCGACATGCTTTAGAGGGCGGGGCGGTGGAAACCATTTTTTCCCCTCGCGGTCAAACATCAAGGCTTTATAACTTCAACATACAATTACCTATCCACACCAAACTTCTATTTAGTGTAGAGGCTGTCTCCCCAAATAAATCTCAGCATCAATACTAAGTCGGCCATTTTGATTTTGGACGCCATTTTGAAATATTGCCAATCTTCGTACTTAAATTATCTCCTCCTACAGATGTAACACCACCGACTTCAAAGTCACTCAGTAGCATCCTCTGACCTTGAAGATGAAAAGTTATTGAAATCTTTATCCTACGTCATTCCTGCTGGCAGTTGCAGAGCCCGCCATAACAATCCTTCGCCATGAAGCATCAAGTCTCGATATCTCCTTCCTAGCTCGGCCAAATCTAGAGGGAATCTAGAGGGAGTCGCCCTGAATAGATCTGTGCATCAATACTGTGTCATATCCATAGCGCCACCCACTGGAAACACACTGGAAACATGAAGTAAGTTTTATCGCAGTCAATTTTGGCGCCCTACATGCATGTACATGAATGAAATTTGGCATGCATGTGTGTTATGACAAGACGCACAAATGACTCATTTACACCCACACTCTCAGTCCAACAGGAAGTGGTCTATTTAGCTTAGAAGCACATGAATGTATGGTGTACGTGATACAAGTCGCCACTAGATGGCACTGTTGTCTTTCAAGGCACATGTATCCTATCTAGATAACCTCTGAATGATTCCATTCAATTCCAGTAAGTCAGCCGCATATTCATCAGATTTTATTGAAACTTCAAAAGGTGGCAGCATGCACTTCTTGGAATAAAAACTGGTTAACAAAGCAGAACTTAGATCAAAAGCTTGACACTGATAGACAGCCATAAATAGATTTTTGAAAGAAGGCAAGTAAAGCATTATTCTACACATATTTATGTGCAGTGATGACAAACATAGTCAGATGTACATGGCATTTGCATCCTATCTAGATAACCTCTGAATGATTCCATTCAATTCCAGTAAGTCAGCCGCATATTCATCAGATTTTATTGAAACTTCAAAAGGTGGCAGCATGCAGTTCTTGGAATAAAAACTGGTAAACAAAGCAGAACTTAGATCAAAAGCTTGACACTGATAGACAGCCATAAATACATTTTTGAAAGAGGGCAAGTGAAGCATTATTCTGCACATATTTATGTGCAGTGATGACAAACATAGTCAGATGTACATGGCATTTGCAGGTAGTTTTGTCTGAATTGCACGTTACAACAGGGCATATTTGAATGGTGATGGGTTGAGCCACATAATGGATAAGTGAGTGGTAGTGAGCCACAGCACACAATTTTCAAATAAGCCAATTTGCTAAGAATGCCATTTGCGTGTTGTGTCTGCCCTGTCAATGTGGCACACAACAAGATGTGTGTAGTTGTGATTCTGCCCAACTCTTCCGCGATGAACGAAGTGAATTCCACTTCGATATGAAACAACTGAGTGAGTTCTTTGGTTAAACACCGCTACTGCAGGACGCTCGTCAAACCTGGTCACTTGACCGCTGTCCCTTTCCAAAAGGAAGAATCACATCTGGCTGCACTCCACTACCTATCTAAATCTGTGGCATTCCACTTCCATCCTCCCCTATGATGCGCTGCCTTCCTGCCTTCACGGTGACAACAGAAGGCAGTGTCTTATCTGCGCCGGTGGTCGAGTGGTTGGAGTGCATGCCACATACGCAGTTGACCCAGGTTTGAATTCAGGGCGGAGGAAGTTTACTGCAAGCCACAACCCCCCCTTCTCTGTCCAACTTCCAATCTAGAGAAGGCCGTAACACTTCACACAACGTAACGGTGCAGAATCGATTGTCAAAACGTACCCGATTATTAAATGTTTTAGAAATCATTCACCTGCAGCCCATTAGGATTTCTGTGGATTGCACGAAGTTGTTCTGACTTCACCTGAAAGCGCTTGATACTGGCAGGGGCAACCCACCGCGTTACAAGCACACGTTGGGAGAAGAGGTTGATATTCACCCCCGGCGTGCACCGTCCCAAACGCAGGCGGTTGCCGCCTCCATGAACAACGATCGAGGAACGGGGCTTAAGCCGCGGCGCGTTTGGACGGCGGCACGCCCCGACGCGCGCGCGGACTGCGAGGGCCCGTTCATCACTGCTTGCAGTTTTAATTATTATTATTATTATTATTATTATTATTATTATTATTATTATCATAGGAGTAGTACTAGTAGTATAGACATGATTATTTTGTGATTAAACATTATTTTTGAATAAAAGTAATGTTTTTGTTTTTTTACATTTTCCTGTTTTTCTTTTCTAAAACAGTGTAATTCTGTTTAATACAAAAATATATATATATACATACAGTCAACGCCATTTTGATCGGCTGAGGCATTGCGACATTACAACGTACATCCTAATAGCCATTCCCATTGGCCCGGGTGTTTGTCTTTGTTTGAAGCAATTGGCTGCTCGGCTCTGTGCACCGTTGACCTATACAACAGCTTACAGCAGTCCGAAAATCAGCGTCCACTAAATTGCAAGTTCGGTCAGCTCATAGACCCATAAGTAAATTTTATGTTCATTTATGCATTTATAGCCTTTGCTGTTTTAGCTTTGTTGTGTTAATCTACTTTAAATCTGTTGTCGCTATAATTAGCATTAAATCTGCTAACGTTAGCTTTTGAACACAACCAACTTTGTTTACAACGAAGCCGGCGAAAAATCAATACATAGAGTGACACGCTTGAGCCGTGGGCTGTTACCCAACCATCGTCGGCAACAGGAGCCTCCAGTGTTAACGAGCAGGAGGGCCATTGTGGTGAGCTGGGAAGCGGGTGTTAGCAGCAGATATTAACCGCTACCGCTCGTCGAAGTTAGCATAAAGCTACCTCATCACAACGGCCATCATACTTGTTAAGTTACTGGTCAAGGCTCTTCTGTCGGTGACGGCTGTGTATGGTCCGTGGCTCCAGTGCTTCACTCAGACTGTAGTTATTTTTCTTTGCGGTGCTGCTGCTGACAGAGACGTGCCTGCACTTGCTAACATTCAGGAAAGCTAATGGGGCTAGCAGCACAACAAAACAAAACAAAGCAAAATACTAATATACAGGCGGGAGGAGGGGGAGCTTCAGACACAGCCACGTGGGGGTTCGCAGCATAACAATTTAGTGCAATGGAGTTCTGAGTTCAGTATTGTAAAGCTTTAGTTGGGTGTTTCTAAATCAGTCTTATCCTTTTGTCAGGTGGTGTTTGGTCCTCTTTTGAAAGTGGAGTGGGGTTTCCAGCCCTTTGGAAGCCACCTAAACACGGTACAGATTGTGACCTCATGCTGCTTTGCACACACCCAGTCAAATAAATTGTAAGACTAAACTGACTTATACTGTTAGGCTTTTTTACCAGATTGTGACCTCATGCTCCTTTGCACACACCCAGTCAAATAAATTGTAAGACTAAACTGACTTATACTGTTTATGGCTGTTAGTTTGTAGCTGTTTGTTTCAAATAGTACATAGAAATGACTGCTTATTTCAACTTTAGCATCTGCATCAATTGCACATGTTGTAGTGTTGCTGCAGGTGAACTGTTAACTTGGGGTTAGCTTCTAGCTTTAGCATTGTAAATAGTGAATCCAATTTTCTAATTATTGAAAGTTTAGCATTCAAGCTAATGATAGCATTCCAAGTAGTAAATATGATCCTCTAATTATTCTAAGTTCAGCATCAAATGACTGTTTGTTTGAAATAGCCCATAGAAATTGCTAATAATTTTGAGTTTGTCATCCACCCTAACTGCCCACATTATAGAGTTGTGCAGCCAAGGAGGCTGTGCTTGGTCAAGACTGGCCTTGTTCCTTCCTGCCCTTGGGGTTACTAGGAAGGCAGCGCTTGCTGTGGCTGGCCATGTTCATTCCTGAGGGGGACACCCTTATTGGTGTAGTTTAGGGTCCCAAAGTAAGCACCTGCTGAGGATCCCAGAACTTTAGCCCTGACTGACTTGGCCAGAGCTACTTTGCGGCGACAACAACTGGTCTGTGTTGGTCAGGGGGTCAAGTGTGCGGCCCAAACTACATCCCGTCTTAAGGGCAGTACTGTGAGTGTAGTCGTCCAGGGTGTCAGGACCTTAAACGGCCCAGTCTTCTATGAAGGATAGCTTCAAATTGCCACAGCCCATCTTGCACAATACACGGCTAGTCTGCGTCCCCCCTACATGATTGAAATGACCTAACATATGTGTCTGTTTTGTTCTTTTGAGTAGCAGAAGACAATTGAAGAGGAGCAAGACTAACCAGTATGTACTCACACTCTCGGAGGGGCACTCTCACAGTTGCCATCTGCTTATTACGTGCAATAATCCTTTTCCAACCTTGTGCTTCTCCATGCAACAATGCCCAGAAAGACGGCCATCTGCCCCCTTTGCATGGTGCAATATGTGTCAGTGCATCAAGCACTGCATAAAGTTCCATGGAATGATGAACAGAAAGGAGCTACGGCTGGTCATGAGTTATGTCTCTGGCATGTAAGTCCTCTACATTGTACATGACAAGACATAGTCTATGTTCCCTGTTCAATAGTACACGTGTTTTAAATATTTGAGGTTTCTTTTGTTTTTCAGTCACTCTGGCCGTCTTGACTGTCCGATCTGCAAGTGTCCTGCCTTAGTTCACCTGGACAAACACTAGGAAATTACACATCAGGAAATCAGAGTTAGTGCCTTTTTAAATAAAAAAAAAGAGCAAGTACATAATGCAAATATGTGTTAAGCACTGTTGACATTGTTATCCTGATATGTTCATGCTATTTCAGAGGGAGCATCACCTGAGCACAGTTAAGGCTGCCAAGCAACAGGCAAATTTGTTGGCCCTTGAGGAGCTAAGAAGGTCCGAGCCGGACCCGCCCATGGTCAGCAGACTTGACCTGGACAACCTGAGCTGCAGCAGTGAGGACAAGGAACAGCAAGAGGGAGAGGGGACTTCCAGCAACATTGAAGAGTCCAGTGCTTCTGTCTCATTCCCTGCTAAGCAGTGTGGGCAGTGTGGTCACCTCAAGCAAAAGGTCAGCCACCTGGAATTACTTCTTCAGTCTCCTGCCATTCCGCAGACGCCTCATACAACTGGTCTGACACGTACTCAGGACACTCCAGCGTCCTCTCGTAAGAAGTATGAGAGGGTCAGTTATACATTCAAAGGACCAACCCCCCACCTAGGTATTTATAATGTGACTCGGTTTAGCATCCAGAATTATAAATCCCTTTTCCACTATTTTGTTTTGAAATCACTTGTCATTCCAATTTATTTTAAGTAACGGATATTGGAAATATTCACCAAGGCTTCCAGGTGTACCATCCAAAGTCATAATCCAAAATCAAATACTGAACATAAATCACTAATTCTTCCAAATCTCTACAAATACACCTTTTGATCAATTAATGTTCTTCCCTGGTATTAAATTCAGGAGTTACCTCTGGGCACTGCCAGTTTGTGTGCCTGTTAAAGTGTAGCAACATTGTCACCAGTATGTATGTAAATACAATGGCATCTAGTTGTGTTGTGCTTCTCTTCATGTTTCACCCATGTGATGAATTCTTCATGGCCGATGGTGGAATTCCCACCATGACCATGCCTTTCCTGCGAGACAAAGAAAGCTTGATTAAGTAAATATTTATTTCAACACTGTACAATATTATGACATTTATGAAATCCAAATTACTAATCCTTCCTAAAGTTGCATTATAGTAAGGAATTGTCTGAATCTAGAACTGCACATTGAGATGTGTATTGTGTTTATTTGATCTGTCAATTAGGTGGGTTGACAGCCTCAAGGAGAAGCATGTCATGATCACTCAGCTGGTAATTATTGGCAACATCCGCTGCTTCATTAAATTCCAAATTGCTGCCGAGCTGCCACAGGTCAAAGTTCCCAAGAAACACCTCCACGGAACTTTGTTCTCCCTTTAGACCTTGATCAAGACAACGTGGAAGGACCTTCAGACGCACAGCGCACAACTTCAGCCAAGCTGTACGCTAGAAAAAATCCAGTTGGTTCCACAACTTTGTGTCATGACCTTTCCCACCCTAGCGCTTCATCATGTGTTGCTGTTGAAATCCATAACTGAGGTATGTGAAACAATTCTGTATAATTGTTTTTCAGGTAACCTTGTCAACCCTGCTAATATCACTGCCTTCATCACCAAGGCCAACAAGGAGATACCGCTAGGTCTACGTAAGTATGTAGGGTAGAGTATGGCCTGGGCCTGCTTTATATGGAAAATGACCCAAGATGAATGAAGAACTTATGTTCTTGTTCGGCATTACAAACATCAAATAGACTTGACAATGTTCTTTGACTTCACAGGCACCCTTGAGAGAGAGAAGAGCAGGGCGGCGCTCGAGCGTCTGTATGGTTTACTGAGTGGGTATATTGTATGCATCACTGGCCACAGGAAGGGGGTCATCACCAACGTTACAGTGGAGGAGTTTGCCCAGGCAGAGGAGGATGAGTTGGGACGGAGGATTATTAGGGTGAGAGGATGCACCAAAGTACACAGCACATACTGTTGAGTACTTCCCTTTCCGCATATTGAATGTAAACTGTCAATGAATCCCAATATACATAGGTGTGATCGGCAAATGACTAAAAAGCAGGAAAATATACAGCTCCACTATGTCTCTCTCTTTACATTTATTTTGTCCCGTTGTCGTCTTCAGCTAAGAAAGAAATAGTTCGCCCTACACGCCCAAAACTCTAAGAATAGTCAGGGTTTCCCCTAGATTTTTTTTGTAGCAGCGTTGCTCTGGGTCGGTAACCAGCAACACTAGGGGGTCCGGTGGCATGCCCCCCCGGAAGAACATTTTGAAAACTAACCCTTTAAATGATGACTACTGGTGAGATAAAAAAAATAAATAAAAAAATCATTTTCAGAATCAGAAACTAAGACATGAGACAAAATAGTGTAGAAGCTGACATTGCTGCTTGAAAATATGTTAACTTCTTGAGCATTAGAGAACATTTTTACCATTATTTTCTTCATTATTATAGATTTTTTATGGAAGCAGAATCTGTTTCAGAAGTCAGTGGGTCACATGACATGAAAGTTATTGAGCAAAAAATATAATTTCGGCATATTAATATTAATTTAAATAGAGGAAGCACTAAAATACAATAACGAATAGCTGTGTCTCATTCGTCCACTTTACTTATACAATGTGCTGCTGGATTGGAGTCAGTGGGTCCCATAACATGGAAGATATCGAAAAAATGCAACTGATTTGTATTAATATATTCATGCAAAGTAATTTAATGATGGTCCCTAAATTAGTCTCCAGTCATTCAGCGCGAGGCTCTGGGACGTGAGCTGACCGTCCATCCTACTTAAATTCGCCATTTGCCCGTGATATTAAACCTACAGAAATCATGTCTTTTATTTTTTTTGCAGCAGTGGCGCTGAAAATCCAGCAGCAGAGTGCATATAGGAGAAACACTGACACATCAGATAACCTTCCGCAACGTTTGCAGGCTCTTTGGTGGAGCTCTGCTTTGAATGAAGTTCCGTTGTGACAAATGAATGGGCTTGCAGAGTGACATGAAGACATGAATCAGAGGCACAAAATACGTTGACAACGGTGGCCGGTCATTATGTTTACCAATGCCTGATCCGTGCCTTGTGCAACCCCCCCCCCCCCAAAAAAAAGAAAATGGATTTGCATGATTTTCACGAGCAAGGACCACACCTTCAACAAGATACTTTTAAACGATTCATTATGAAAGAAAGAGAAAACAAATGTTGAAGATCTTGGTTCTTCGTAGTGTAGTTGTAGTGTACGTGAGGGTTGGGTTTAGGCATTAGGAAAGGAGGAGGTTGGGATAGGGGGCAAGGGTTAGGTGAAGGGGAAGGGTTAGGTGAAATAATAAATTACTCAGAGCCTCTCCCTATGTTGACCAACGACAACATAGTTTGGGGTAGAGAGACAGAGGCATGGCGCTGGCCGGCGCAAGTTAGTCCCCATCCCACTTGCCAGCATGAACCATATGAGAGGAGAAAAGGACAAAGCGTAGGAGGAGAGGGGGGAAAGGGGGAGGGGGGGTATGGGAAAGGGAATTCTCCAACATGTCCAAGCAGAATGGCAGACCAAACTCCAAAACACACAAAAGGGCTTCGGGAATTAAGATTTTAGGGTTAGGGTTGGGTAATATAAATGTATATCTATATCTATATATCTATATATCTATATATATATGTATATATATATATCCCGGAAACTGTCACCTTTTTCTACTAAGAGGCGTTTGCATGCCTGATTGTTGCTGTTGGACAGAACAGATTGTGTATCTCAGGTTAAGTGTGTCTGAGTGGTTATGTGTCTAATTGGGGTCAAATATATAAACCTTGTGCGCACTAAAAGTTTACTGCATTACAATCCACAGGTTTCTGAATTGATTTAAACTTGGGCATAGAGGATGTATGCAGTCTTTGTAGTCCACTTGTGTAGTGTTGTGTTGCACATTAATTTACATAAAATATGCTAATCCTGTAATTCAAGGTTGCTGTCACAGTTACATTAACCTGGGTTTCCTTTTGGATTGGACCAGCCCCCATGGAGAACCAAACACCAGTTGCCACAACCTCCATGGAGGTTGTGGCAAATAGCGTTTGGCCCTCCATGGAGGACCAAATACCAATTGCGACAACCTCCATGGAAGACCATGCAGCAGCCGTGGTACTAGCAGAGATGCCACAAACCTTCTACATAATTCCACAATTTGTAAGCTCACTTTTTAAGATTGGTTTTTAATTTTTTCTTTTAATCAACACTTAAGTATAATAACAATATCCGACATGCTATCTCTTGCCATTTCCTCAGGATATCCCCCAGATTCTCAGTGGCTGTCTTGAAGGCAAGAAGATCCTGAAGAGCGCTAATGAGGAGAATGTACTCATCATTAAGGACAGATGTTGCCTTGTCCGTATTTTGGTATCTCACCTCATGGAAAGGTTTGGAGACAGGTACTTCAAAACAGTGTTTTTGTTGATGTTATCTTTGCTTACCTGAATATTATGTGCAGTTAAATCTTCTCTCAGTGGTAAGGTTAGACAGGACACAACACATGTACAGTAGTGTGTTGGAGCAGTGCTAACCGCCCCTAAATCTGACTTTGTGTCACTATTTTCGTAGTACAAGGTCGTAGAACGTACATAGAGACCGACATCCAAAGAGCTGATGTCTCAGACATGTGAAGGGAAACATGTTTTAGCAGTACTTAAAATCTATTTTGACTCTGCTGGTAATTTCATGTTTGTATGTACAGTCCTACTACTGAAACCAAAAAAGCCCTGGCGAAGGCTTTGATCGAGGCATTTCCATTCTTAAAAGATGACTCAAGTAGCGGCCATGTGAGTAATAACATTTTTCAGAGGAATTGATGCTACATAGTCAGTCGGACAGTGTACAAGGTATAATTCATCTCCCAGCACTAGACTGCTGTGCTGTTTGATGCCTGGTGTTGTCAGACAGATGCATGAACATCACCTGTTCAGCCACATCAGGTGGCCATGCTGTCAAAATCAAAATGTGACTAATCTCTTTTTAACAAAGATTTTTTCGTTTCTTGACAGTCAACTTGGTAAACCCCTGGACGGAGCAAATACCCAGCCACTGGATTTCTTGAAGAGAGACTTCGGAACATCAGAAAAAGGCTGAGATCAAAGAGCAGAGGGCCACGGAGCACAGAGCGGAGAGCAGCACAAAATGATGAAGGTGGTGTTCGAAGTACACGCATACCAGGTAATCGTTTCTACTGAACAATTTGTTGAAGCAATAAAGCCATATAATTTACCGATTGGTAATATACTTATGTGTACTTTTTATAGACTGCACCATAACAGAAGAAAGAGCCATACAGCTCAAAGAATGGCTAAGAAACAATGCGCAGCCTCTCAGCCAGGTGGAGCAACACATGCTCGACACAGCAGTGTACAGGTCAGTAGGAATACACTGAGGACACTAGCTGCATCAATTATCCAATGTAATTTGCCTATGCATGTGTCTCATTACTTTTATCAGCAAAGTCAGTAAAATCTGAACTACAGACCTCTCAAAACAACTGACTTAACCCTTGTTCATTATGCTATTGTTATTGCACCCCTTTTTTTCCAACTGTTGCATGGTGTGTGTGCATGTGTAATGATCTATGTAAAGTACCTTGGATAAAGGTGATATATATAAATGCCCCTTTATATTTTTTTAATCAAACAGAGCCAAGTTGATAAGAGAGAACAGGTGGGACATTGAGGAGATCTGGCTGAGTTCCCCCATCTCACCACTCCAGGCATGGTATGTTGGGAAGGAGTATACGTTAACAAATGAGAATGCAGAGTTAATAACAACAATCTTTATTAGTATGTCAGCTGCTGCCACATTGAATTTGTTTTTTCCTCAATTTTTTTAGATTGCACAAGACTTCATGGTCTTACATGGGGAGGCTGCACCAAAGCTTTTCGAGACCTGGCTGCCCATTTTTGCAGAAAAGATACTGTACCTGGCGGGACGGGAGGGGAAACTGATCTCTCCGGTGGATGGCTTATCACCCGGTAATACATTATAGTTGTTGTACAGCAGACTCTGTAAATGGTGTTTTATTTTGCTACTAACTGACCAAGTCACATGGGACTCTCTTTTTTGCAGGTGTTTTGCTCAGGTGGCCAGGGTTATATAACTAAACCTAACTCTTACCCTAACCTTAACCTTGGTAAAACTATGCCTATTTCTAGCTCTAACAGAAATTTCCAACTTCTGAGCTGAATGACGCAGTGAAGGTCGCCAGAGCTGCCTACTTTGCTAATCTTCTCTCTCACAGTAAGAACAATCCCAAGATGTTGTTCAAGATCATCAACACTATTGTCTCCCCTCCTTCTCCTCCTGTTTCTGTGTTTTCTAAAGAAGACTGTGGCGGCTTTCTAACGTTGCCAAGGAGGCAGTTTTCAGCAAGTGGTTCATCCCCTAACCAATCACAATAGTAGCATTCCACATATTAATATCCAATTGTCTTCCTACAGATTCTTTGGGGGAACTGGCCCTGAGCCAGCTACCATCACTGCTTCCGCCAACAGTGTATAAAGTTGGGCGAAAAGTCTGCCGCGACACGATCGAGGAGTCCAGCCAGGCCTTCATTGACCACAAGCCTGTAAGTCTGCCTTCATATCTAAAGTGAAATATTGATTGTAGCCACATGAACCCAGCATCCATAATCATGGGTTGGTGTAGGAAATTATTTTTCCTTTGCATGTTCAAATTACGCCAGGAGTCGTTCTACAAAGTTTGGAGTCTCATTTTCACCATTTATTGAGCAGAAACACATGACGCTGGGAACATCAGATCTTTGTCACTCTTTGCTTGATTAATTTATCTCGTCTTTTTTCCCGTTTCTCAGGTTGGAACAAACTTGGTGGAGTACCTCCAGGAAGTGAGGGCATCAAGGCCATTCCCGCATGTCCTGGCGCTGGCAAATGACCCCTGGAACTCATCTCAATCGTTCGTCATTCTGTGCGGGCAGGCGTTGGAACAGAACACTCTGCTTCAGGCAGTCGATGTCTGTTTTAAGACTTTCTATATCTTCGATATCGAATACCCAAAGCAGTGTGCTTCAGTGTCGCAGTTCTTACAGAATGCAGTGTACATGATGGGCGGAGATGAGTCGTAGCCTGTCAAGTTTCTGCGTGCAGCAATACTTGCATGCAAGTAAGTTGGCACTTGTAGACTTTATTACTTAAATTCTTGTGCTGCTCTTTCATTTTTTTCCCTTTTATATATACATATATTTAACATTTACAGTGTATATATGTTCCCATTTTTATAGTTATGTATAGTTGTTTATGTATAGTTGTTATGCTGCTATAATTCTTAAGATTGTTGGACCAGTTTTTGATAACATTTTCACTGTAAGTTATTGTTGAAGGTTTTGCACAATTTTAGAAATTCAAAATAAATACTTTAAACATTGTTTACAAGTGTATTATTGCATATTATATTATTTGCATGACCAAGTATAGGTTGAATTTTAGAAGGGTTTATAATTTTGCTGTTTACAAGATATGCCTATTGTATTAATTTAATTAATTTTTTGATTGATTTTTTTTTGAAGATTAAACAAATGTGTGTAGTTGAATTAACACAGAATTGTAGTTAATTTGACCCAGAATTTTGGCACATTTAACCAGTTCATATTGTAGAATTGACCCAGGGCTGAAATTAATCTGACCCAACATTTGGGTTAAATATGAGCACAATATTCAACCCAATCATATGGTAGAATCGAACCCAGGGCTGAAATTGATTGGACCCAACAATTGGATTAAATTTGTGAACCCATCCATTGGGTTAAAAGTGACCAACCCATTTTGTTGGGTAAAAATAACTAATGTTGGGCTGGTCCAATATTGATTAAGGTGTTGGGTTAAAAAATAAACCAAATTGGGTTATTTTTAACCCATCATTTTTTAGGGTGTATGAAAATATGGAATCTGCAGGTATAAATATGGGATTTTTATCGTTGAATTTATCCACAATGGTGCAGTAAAAATGCTTGACATTAAGTATGCTTGTAGTCTTAGATATGTTGAAGTCAAATATACCATCAGTAGCCAGGAAATATTGAGCAAAGTGTTTTTTTTATAGTAGCTCAAATGTATGAAAATATGCCACATGGAGAATCAAATATGGAACTTTTATTGTTTAATTTCTCCACATTGGTGCAGTAAAAATGCTTGATATCAAGCACAGTCAGAGTCTTAGATGTGTAGAAGTCAAATATACCATCAATAGCCAGGAAATATTGAGCAATGTGTTTTTACAGCACCTCAAATATGGTAAAATATGCAATCTTGAGGCATACATATGGGAATTTTATTTTGGCATTTCTCCACACTGGTGCAGTAAAGATACTTGATAGTAAGTGTTTTTTATTCTTCATGGGCGCATGAAACACTTTAATGTAACATTGTATTTTAAATGTAGGTTCGGATAATAGCTTACTGTTCATAATACCTTTATTTTGAAAACCGAAAGTAAATAGGCTGTTTCTCCGCATTTACCATACTGCTGAGAATACTTGTACACTCGAAATTTAACTGCGGCTGATTTGACCACGGAGCGTGACGGCCGGCTTGACCGCAGTTCCATGTCCACTGCGTCACGGTAGATTACCCCGCTGTAGCCTACTAGCCTACTAGTTCTTCTACACAGCACTGTCCTGTAAATGACAACATCTGGTCTCAGAATATGAAAACACAGGCCTTTTTTCCATTTCTGTTTTCTAGTGATTATATTTTTTGTTATATGAAATTGCAAATCAAATCATTTTTAAAATTTCGCTCATTCCCTTTTGACCATGAAAAAGAAAAACGCCTTGTATTTAAATTTTAATATTTGTATTTTAAAATGAAAATCTAATAACCACTAGTTTTTTTGTTTTTTAATACCCATTTCTGAAAGGAAAATCGAATGACCAAAAGATACACGGACCTGACTGAGAATGTGTTCATTCATGCATGTGTGACTAATCTGACCTTTCTGGCTTACTGGATAACTTGTTTTTACCAGATGGAGCTTAAAGCTAGGGTCTGTAACGTTGTTTAGAAACACATTTTGTTATACTGGGTGAAATGATCCTGCTATCCTGAGAGTAGTCAATACATTATGTATTCAGAAAAAGGAACGAAAATAATCGGACCTCTGTGGCAGCTGTAGGACTGAGAAAAATCTGACCAATCCGTGCTGTCCGGGCGCACGGACTGGTCAGATGCCTTCATGTCTCGTTCTGTCCCTCCCTCCTTCGCGCGTGCACGCCTTACGTTTCACTGATGCCAGAAATATTCAGCACACTCCTCTGCAGAAATATGGAGCTGAAGGAGAAGACGTTCATTTGGTTACAATGGCAGAGAAAACGCAGCCAGCGTTACTTGTAACAGCTCACCCCGCTAAACAGGCAAGGAAAAGAATAAATAAAGGTAATTATTTGTTTTGTTTCAGGGGGATTTGTTATTTTCATGAACTATGTGAGGTTTGCCAGCTTGGCTACGTTTGTAGCTCGTGTTAGCCCAATGCTAACGTTAGCTTCTTTGTGTGTTGTTTTTAGCCATTAGAATGGCTAATGAGTCGGCCCAGTTTCCACTGAATACAGGTCCGCTGCGTTGCGGCTCCGATCCGGTTTTGCTCCGCCTTCCGGCAATCCCCACCGGTTGCTGTTTGAGTCCACCACCACGTAGTACGGTGGACAGCTGGCCTCACGATGTGTGTTGGTGTCAACACGGAGTGTTTTATTTTGAAAAGTAACCGGATGTAGTTTGTTATTTTGGCGCTTGACTTCCTGTCTGCTCCGTGCTAAATTCAGCTGAATTGCTGCGTCTTGCTCCGGCATCTCCTTCTCCCTGCTGACCCCCGATTTCCACTGGATACGTCTCCGCTGTGTTGCGTCTCCGCCACGCCAGCGGAGCAAATACGTTTCACTTTAGTCAATGTGTCAATCCCCACCAGGTCCGCTGCGCTGCGTATCCGCTCCGTCCCAGCTCCGGCAGTCCAGAGCCCTCCGGAACAGATACGCAGGACTTCTATATCTGGCGGATGCCGGAGTACGACGCAGCAATTCAGCTGAATTTAGCACCGAGCAGACAGGAAGTCAAGCGCTAAAATAACAAACAGCATCCAGTTACCTTTCAAAATAAAAACACTCGGTGTTGACACCAGCACACAAATCTCAAAAAAGAGACAAACACAAGCTCTTCTGCTAATCCCTCGGTCGGGAACACTTCGTGTTATTGTTTTTAATAACACAGACCTATAACTGCGGTCGTGAGTGATCATGTGATTATCGCGGGAGCTCCTCTGCCTCGTGAGCCAGCTGTCTACCGTACTGCGCCGCAGCGGACTCAAACCGCAACCGGTGGGGATTGCCGGAGGGCGGAGCAAAACCGGATCGGAGCTGCAACGCAGCAGCCACGTATCCAGTGGAAATTAGGGGTGAGTCCCACTAACAGATGCGCGTTCAAGTTTGTGGGGGCGTGGCTTTGGACGGAGCACTGAAGGATGGGGATGGGGGGGGTGGACTTAGAGGAGGTGCTACTTTCAAATCTTGCTAGCTCTCCAGGATTGTAGACCCTAGCTTTAAGTCTGTTAGCTGGACTCTAGTAATCTTGTAGCAGACTATGATAATGCTGCTGAGACAGTTCTTCTCCTTTACAGATAGACCATAAAACCAACAGATAAAAGAAAATGTCAACAGACTTTCAATAAAAGACTGATAAAAGTTACATAAAATGCTCTTAGAAACATGAACAAGAATTCAGCTTCTGTATTAGATGGATACGTTGTTGGCCCCTTTTAACAATAGACTCTGTGTTTTTGTCAAACTTGAGTCTGGAGTCAAACATTGTCCCTAAATACTTGTATGTCTCCACGATTTCTACATTTCCTCCATGAATTTCAGTTTACAGTTTCAGTTTCAGTTTCTTTATTCATACATAGCCAAGAAGATAAACATATACAATTTAGACCAATTTGACATCTGTAATGGTCCTTTGGCATGTATGAATGGGTCCCCCAAAGTAAGCTATTGAAAGCTTTTAGGAGGGGGCCCAAAGTTGATGAAAGAAAAATTAAATCTGTGATGCACAATGTGGTACCGTGAGTGTGTAATATAGTGCATGCAGCAGGATCAGGATGGTTCCCCCTAAAATCAGTGATTAACTCCCAGGTTTTTGTCCCGTTTAAGTCCAGGTAGTTATCATTGCACCATTCCACAAGTGAAGGCACTGCACAACCATGACCTGCTTGAGCCCCCTGGAGGGGTGACAGTAGGGCCATGTCATCAGAAAATTTAACAAGATGGCTGACCACTTGGGAAGACCTGCAGCTGTCAGTATACATAATAAATAACAAAGGAGAAAGGACACAGCCCTGTGGAGAGCCTGTGATGGAGGTGGACATATGACCATTCACAAAAACTCGCTGTCTGTTAAAACATTTAAGAGCAACAACAAAATCTGATCAGGTAGATAAAAGAAGAAGAAGATGTTCAATTAAAATATAAGGCTGCATCTTATTAAAATCTTATTAAAAAATCAGCAAATAAAAGCCTTGCATGTGCATTCGGTTTTTAAGGTGCATAACCTGTCTAGGATAAAAATCTTAGCATCGTCCACACCTTTCCCAGGCTGATACGCGAAGTTTAGTGGATCAAGTTTGCCTTTTATAAGGGAGACACCTTCATCCTTTAATATTTTCTCAAGAACCTTCATCACAAGAGACGTGAGAGCGACTGGCCTGAATTCATTTAGTTCTCTTGGATTACTAGCTTTAGGAACAGGAATTAGGGTGGATGTCTTCCACATAGTCGGTATCTGGCCACTCTCAACACACATCTGGAACAATAGTGTGAACACTTCACTAAGCTGGTCAGCACAGTGTCACAGAGTGTGGCCACAGATGGAGTCAGGGCCAGCAGCCTTACATATATTTATCCTCTTAAGGAGATTTGTGGCATTTTCCTGCGATACCACAATATCATTCTGTGGGGACAGAGATCCCCGCAACATGGAAATATTATTCATAAAATCAGACCTTTCAAACCGAGAGAAATATGAATTAAAACAGTTTGTTGTTATCATCCTCACCATTTACTCGGATGAGCTGCCTGGTCTCACAAGATGAGTGATTTTTGATACCATAGATTATATTTTTCTCCAGG
Organism: Sparus aurata; assembly: GCF_900880675.1. Taxonomy (NCBI): domain Eukaryota; kingdom Metazoa; phylum Chordata; class Actinopteri; order Spariformes; family Sparidae; genus Sparus; species Sparus aurata. Next base: position 45,718 of record NC_044204.1, on the reverse strand, counting down.
CAGCTCTAAGATCTCCACTACAACACTGACTTTCAGTTTTATTCCTGTACTTTATTTTGGACTTCTTAATTTCCTCCTTAACTTCTTTAGAGACTGCTTTTTTTCTCCAGGAGGTCACCTGAATAGAAAATTATTTTCTTCTTGTTCATCACAGCTTTAAGTTCTTTAGTCACCCAGGGCTTATTACTGGGGTAAGTGATCACTTTTTTAGTGGGAATTATCGAGTCTACACAGAAAGTGATGTATGATGAGATAGTGTCTGAGAGTTCATTTACATCATCACACACATCATAAAAGCAGTTCCAGACTGTACACTCAAAGCATGCCTGGAGGGAGGAGATGTTGTCCTCTGACCTTCTTTCACTGTTCTCTCCTCCTGCTCCAGACATCTGAAGGCTGGCTTGTATACAGGCATGAGATACTACCTGCTGTGGTAAGAAGCACCAAAGGGAGGTAAAGGCTTGGATTTGTAAGCCCCACTAACTGATCCATAGCAAAGATCCAGTATGGTGTTCCTCTGTGTGGTGGGACAAGTAACATACTGATCATATGTCCTCAAAGTTTTTTTTTAAATTACAATGAGTAAATTCTCCTAAGACAAACTTTGGTGCGTCAGGGCAAATAGAGTCCAGTTTGTGTGTGTCAGAAGCAGACTCCTCCACCTCGACTTCTGCCGGTGAACTCCGGTGACTGGTCCATGCGAACTGGGCTACCAAATCCAGTTAAAATCAGGTCTGAGTCTTGATCCGTATCACCTTCGGAGCTCCGGCGGTATGTTCGCTGTAAGGTCAGGAGAAGCTCTCGGCTGAGAGCAGCTCTCCTGCTGTCATGTCCTTCGGTGTGGCTGGCGCAATTCAGCAGCAGCTACAAGCAAAAAAAAGTACAAAAAGCTTCACCGAAGTCCCCATGATCCACAACACTGGAGTACTGACAAATCTTCCACACACACATATTAAAACAATAACTAAAAACACACGCTTAAAAACAGCAAAGACAATTAAACAACAAAGCGACTGAGAGGTTGCCGGGTAGCACACTGCGGAGCGCCCCAGACGCTGTCTCAAACTGCCTCAGATTGTCTCAAACTGTCAGAGTCTCCATCATATCTCCTGATGTCTCCATTGTGCTGTCACAGTTTGGAGTTATGTTGGCGACTGTACTGTGTAACAAGCTGGTTTTGGAATAACGTCCTTGTTTTATTATTATTCTTTTTATTCAATCCTCCTCACAGAGTCTGCTGCAAAAGCTAATTTGGATGCTCGTCCCTGGGTTGGAATTTCAAATCCATAAAACTCAACAAATACATAAAATGAGGGAGCAGCTCCTCTAACATAGTCCACCATGTTTCTACAGGAGTCCAGAATGGACAAACCAAACTGACTCCACTGGCAGACTGTAGTGTTTTTAGTGACCATGCTAGAGGAGGGTGAGGCGAAGGGTGTGTGATGGAAAAAAGGAAGTTTCAAACAGTCGGTTCAAGGCGTTAATGTTGTTATTCTGCTCCCACTCTCTGTGAATGGAGGTCAATGTTGTTCCCCCTGTAACCAAGCAGCAGAGAAAGTAAGAGAGTTCAGTCCACCTGTTAAAGTGTGAACCGGCAGGACGTCACACACTCAGTTACCATCACTGTTGTTTTAAACATCACACTTGGGGACATGCTCTAAAATCACACACCTGAGCACCATCCTCTCAACTCAACTCAACTCAACTTTATTTATAAAGCACTTTAAACAGCCACAGCTGGGACAAAGTGCTGTACATAAGTAAGAAATAGAACATAAAACATACACTACTCACAATAAGTTATAGGGTTAGGGGATATTGTGAGAGACTCAGTGGATTTCATACATACGGTCTTTGTTTCACTTCAGAATTCTGTATTACATACCACCTACAGTCACTTAGAAAAGCCGTGCGCATACACCAGGATCCTGTTTGTGGATTTCTCCTCAGCCTTTAACTGCATGCAGCCCCACATCCTCTGTGCCAAACTGCAAGAGCTCCAGGTGGATCCCTACATGATCCTCTGGATATTGGACTTCCTCCTCAAAAGGGAGCAGTTTGTCAGGGTGGATAACTCTACCTCTCCTGTCATGCTCACATCTACTGGCGCCCCCCAGGGGACAGTGATTTCCCCAATCCTGTTCTCCCTATACACCAACGACCTGTGGGGCTCGGACAGTGTGAGCATGGCCGTGAAGTTTGCAGACGACACTGCATTTGTCGACACTTCCAACAGCCACACCCATTTTGAGGAAGAAGTGATGAATCTGCAACAGTGGTGCGATGAGCACTTTCTCCAGATAAATGTGAGGAAGACAAAGGAGCTCCTCATAGATTTCCGGAGCAAGGTTGACCCTGTTCCACAGCTGACACTCAACGGAGAGGCTGTGGAGAGGGTTAGCAGCTACAAGTACCTTGGGACCATCATCGACAGCAGGCTGACCTTCAATGACAACACACAAACCATCTTCAAAAAGTGCCAGCAGCGGATCTACCTCCTGAGGAGGCTGAGGCATCTGGACGTAGCCCCTCCCATCCTCCGCAGCTTCCACATCTGCCACATAGAGAGCCTCATCACATTTTCCCTTTTGGCCTGGTATGAGGGGCTCTCAGAGACCAACAAGGCCAAACTACGGAGGGTGGTCACCCTGGGGTCCAAACTTTGTGGGGAGCAGTGCTCAAACCTCCAGTGGCTCTATGACCAGAGGACGGTGAAGAAAGCAAGTAATATCGCGAGGGACTCAACTCATAACCTCAGCACCTGCTTTCAGATCTTGCCCTCTGGTAGGAGATATGCTGCCCCTGTATTTAAAACAAACAGGGGCAGGACCAGCTTTATCCCCTCTGCTATCAGGCTTCTTAACAAACAGAACCCCCCATAATCCCCCGCCCCCCACTCCACTTGGAAGAACTGGCCCTGTTGTGTGTGTGTTGTGTTGACACCCCCTCACATGCACGTTCCCAGAGACTAGAGTTCTTTCTTTTTTTTTACTGTGATTGTATTTGTATATTGTTGTCTTGTACTGTCTTGTTTTTGCATATTACTGTCTTGACTGACCTGAGCAAAATGAATTTCCCTAGTGGACAATAAACTACATCTAATCTAATCTAATCAGAGAGTTTTGGGATAGGGAGGCAATTGTATTCGGGTGATAGACACACCTCATTTGGTGTTTTCCACGTAATGGTCTCACTGTGTACAGTGTGCCTTACATATTGGGGCCAATACCAAAAAACTAAAAGACAACCCTTTTCAATGTGGCATCAATTTCAACATTCTGTGGGTATAAAAAGCTGGTATTGTCAGTAAGTCATGAACACACAACGTCACTTAACGGACAAGCAGCGCCACCTGGCCATAGCGCGCCTTTGGGTCGGTGGCAGGCAGTCAGATGTTGCTCGTGAACTTGGTGTGTCTCAAAGTGTCATGAGCAGACTTGCATCAAGACACAGAACTACTGGCAGAGTTCGTGACAGACCCAGGAGTGGAGCCCCACGAGTGACAGACCGCAAGGATGACCAGTACCTAAGGACCTATGCACTCAGACATCGTTATGCAACTGCCACACAGCTGCAGGCCCAGTTACGAGATGTGAGGGGTACTGGGGTTTCCAGACAAACTATTCGAAACAGACTCCACCGCTTTGGCTTTGAATGCCAGACGACCGTTGCAGGTGACTCCACTGACACCAAGACACCGCCGTGAACGTTTGCAGTGGGCACAAGACCATGTGACCTGGACAACGCAGCAGTGGTCTACCGTCCTGTTCACTGATGAGTGTCGGGTCACCTTGCACAGAAATGATGGTCGTCAGCGTTGCTGGAGAAGGCGAGGTGAGCGATACGCCGAGGTCAACATGGTCCCCAGGGTTCCCTTTGGTGGAGGAGGTGCAACAGTCTGGGCAGGCATCACCAGTCAGCGCAAAACAGATTTGGTTATTGTAGATGGCTCAGTCACTGCACGTTCTTACCTCAGAGACATCATAGAACCCATCATCATCCCTCAATTCCGCCAGCACACCCCCAACTTTCTGTTCATGGATGATAATGTTCCACCACATCGTGCCAGAATTGTCACAGCTCGACTTCAGGAAGTCGGAGTGCCTCATATGGTATGGCCAGCAATGTCCCCTGACCTGAACCCCATAGAGCACGTCTGGGACCAGCTGAAGCAGAGACTGGATGATTGTACCCCACCCCCACGTGACCTGGCAGAACTGCGTGTAGCACTTGTGGAGGAGTGGAACGCATTGCCTCAGAACAACATCATGAGGCTAGTGAGGAGCATGAGACGTCGCTGTCAAGCTGTCATTGCAGCAAATGGTGGAAACACCTGCTACTGACATCGTCAATTATTGTTATTTGGGGCTATCCTTGTTATTGTCTAAATTTTTGGGGTAATAAATATTAAACTAATGAAAATGGTGTTTCTTCTCATTCATTATTAGTAATATCAAAGGGAACTTTTAGTTATTTCATTAAAATTCAGACCAAATAGGAAAAGCACTCATGTAAATAACAATATCCCTAACTTATTGTGAGTAGTGTATACAGTAAAAACAATAAAACAATAACAATGTTAAAACAATAAAAACAATAAAACACTAAAAAAAGAGCAGAGTCTCATGCTGGGCTGAATGCCAAAGAATAAAATTGGGTTGTAAGATGTGTTTTAAAAATGGACAGTAAGGGGGCTTGTCTGATGTGCAGTGGGAGTTCGTTCCATAGTTTGGGACCGGCAGTAGAAAAAGCTCTTTCCCCTCTGAGCTTCCGCTTTGACCTCGGTACCTCCAGGAGCAGCTGATCAGCTGACCTGATCAGCTGATCAGCTGCTCCTGGAGGTCACAGGTAGGGGGTTCACAAGAGCCACTCGGACCAAACACCATCACTTCTGTTTTATTTTCATTAAATTCTAAAAAGTTCAGTGACATCCAGGTCTTCAAGACACAACAGAAGTGGTTTCAGACAGAAGGCATCTTTCTTCTTCAGCGGCACATAAATTTGACTGTCGTCAGCGTAACAATGAAAAGCGATACCATGCCTTCTCTGGATGGAACCCATGGTAAGCAGATAAAGTGAGAAAAGCAGGGGCTCTACAACTGAACCTCGTGGAACCCCATATGACAGCAGAGCAGAGCTGGACTCAGAACCACCAAGGCGTACACACAGAGTTCTTCCTGCAAGATACGATCTAAACCAATCCAGGGCGCTACCACAAATGCCCACTAGGTGCTGCAACTGAGACACTAAGATATTGTGGTCCACAGTATCAAATCTCTGATCAGTTTGGTCCAGCAGGACATGGTAGCAATGTTTGGTTCAGTGTAAAAAACAGTGAGTGTGACGATGAGTCTTCATTACTTTACATCCTCATAAACCAGTTCAATCTATAAAAAAAGCTTCTGAGGTCGTGACTGTGACGACTGACAAAAAACAACAACAAATAAACAATAAAACAGTTTAATGAAGAGTTTAGAGCAGAAACGAAAGAACTTATCAGAATGTCATAGTGTTTTGTCCTCACAGCTTCATGTTCCAGATAACAAAAGACAGAAGCTGTGAACGCAGCGACTTCGTTTCCCCACAAATACAAACTGATGTATTGCATCTATCTATCTATATACATATACATATATATATATATATATATATATATATATATATATATATATATATAGATAGATATACATAAAATCCTATTATAATCCCTAATCCTAACTTGTTTTTGCTTACATAAAAACAATAAACCATGAAATAAATTCTTACTGATTGAAGAATGAATATTTCTGTGTATTGAAAGTTGTGTTGATATGGTTACGTCTTTCTAAACAAAACATTATAAATGATAAAAATATAAACTGTTAAAACAGGTTTAACTAACATTTCAGTCCTGAAAGTACAGAAACATCAAGAATCATGAAACTAAAACAATAAACAATCGATCAGTGATCAATCAATACAATTTTGATTTCAATTCAAACTGTAAGTGTTTGTTTATTCAGAACTACATGAAAGGAAAAATCTGAATAAAAAGATGCTGTTCAGTTGTTTGCTGACGATCGTCTTGTCTGATCTCTGATCAGCTGATCACAGCTCGTCTTCCTTCGTCACTGAAAGGAAATGACATCATCAGTCAAAGGAGGGGTTCAATAGTTGCTTCCTGTCAATGTGTCATCATTTTTATTCCAAACACAGAACTTCATTCAAATTTAAATGTTTTAATTTAAATCTCTGAGACTGAGGAAGAATACCCTGTTGATGCTGGGTCAAAACATTTGTGATGAATTTTTATAAGAAAAATTTAATTTTGACATGAAATCAAACATTTTATAAGAAGCATTAAATATGTTGAAACTACAACTTGACACTCTTCATCATCTCTAACCCATGACTCATCATCATCTCTAACCCCATGACTCATCATCATCATCTCTAACCCCATGACTTATCATCATCATCATCATCATCATCATCTCTAACCCCATGACTTATCATCATCATCATCATCATCATCTCTAACCCCATGACTTATCATCATCATCATCATCATCATCTCTAACCCCATGACTTATCATCATCATCATCATCATCATCTCCAACCCCATGACTAATTATCATCATCATCTCTAACCCCATGACTTATCATCATCATCTCTAACCCCATGACTCATCATCATCATCTCTAACCCCATGACTAATTATCAACATCTCTAACCATGACTCATCATCATCATCATTTCTAACCCCATGACTCTACATCATCATCTCTAACCCCATGACTCATCATCATCATCTCTAACCCCATGACTTATCATCATCATCATCATCATCATCATCATCTCTAACCCCATGACTTATCATCATCATCATCATCATCATCTCTAACCCCATGACTTATCATCATCATCATCATCATCATCTCCAACCCCATGACTAATTATCATCATCATCTCTAACCCCATGACTTATCATCATCATCTCTAACCCCATGACTCATCATCATCATCTCTAACCCCATGACTAATTATCAACATCTCTAACCATGACTCATCATCATCATCATTTCTAACCCCATGACTCTACATCATCATCTCTAACCCCATGACTCTTCATCATCATCATCATCATCTCTAACCCCATGACTCATCATCATCTCTTACACCATGACTCCTCATTATCATCATCATCTCTAACCCCATGACTCTACATCATCATCTCTACCCCATGACTCATCATCATCATCATCATCATCATCATCTCTAACCCCATGACTTATCATCATCATCATCTCTACCCCCATGATTCATCATCATCATCATCATCATCTCTAATCCCATGACTCATCATCATAACTCAGTCCGTTGGGAGTTGGCTTTGGGACTTGAAGGTTGCCAGTTCAAGTCCCACTTGGACCAAATAAAGAGTAAGTACCGAATACACTCGTTGGGCACCGTAGCATGTGTGGCAGACCCTTCACTCATCTCCTCTATACACTGTGTGTGTGTGTGTGTGTGATGTGAGGAAAAAAGAATTTCCCCTTGTGGGATTATTAACAGCATTAAATAAATAAATAAATCTCTAACCCTATGACTCTTCATCATCATCATCTCTAACCCCCACACTGACTGATATTATTAATCATTTGTTTGTTGTTGTTTGTTGATGATGTCAGGGTCGAAGTCACCTTTCTTGATGATGATGTCATCGATGGACTCGACCAGGTGAATGGCTCCAGCAGCTGAAGCTTCTCCCTTGGAGTTGGTGGCGTGACACTCGTACGATCCTTCCTCCTCTTTGGTCAGAGGGGAGATCTGAAATACAAACAATACTGGTGATATTAATTGGTTCAATCCACAACTGTAGTTATGACATCACTCTCTGTCACAGAAGATTGACTACATGTTTGTTCCAGATGTTTTATGTCCTTCAGTTCAGTATCTCTGTGATCAGCACATTTCTTCCATCAGCTTCTTTTTTTTTAGCCTACTGTAACTGCTCCACTCAACACCTGGTCATGATGCCACAGGTAAGTGGCTCCTGACTCCACCCCTCTAGGAGCATCTCCATCTGGTAGTGTGACTTCATCTAACTGATGACAATACTGACATCTGGAAAATGTTTCACTCTCACAGGAGAGAGTTTGTTCACTCTGCATCAAGACAGCATCGTCTGCTAACCCAACCCCTGTCTGCTGTGTCGTACCGACTACCGCCCTGATAGAACATATAAGCCTCTTTCACACTGCCGTTTGTATGTGGGGATCCTGCGCCAATTCTCCGCACCCGCCTCTGTGTGAAAGTTTTGGATGCGGAGAGGGGGGAAATTTCGCTCCGGCGCTGATCCGCCTCTGGAGGTAGTATCAGGGCCGCATTATTGGTGAGCCGTCCCAGTGTGAACGGATAATCCGGAGGCGCGGAGCGAGGGCGCGTCGGTCTGACAGTCTGATAACTGCACAAGTCCTTCACTCAACTAAATACAGAATGTCCCACAAAGCAACGTTACAGGACCGAACAAAAGTAACGTAGTAACTGTAACTGTCTTTAGCAACTTATATGAGGAAAACAAATACCACAGCTGTACGTGGAGAAGCGTCCGTCCTCCTGTCTGTCCTACCGACTCTTCGCCACATTCCTGCCCGAAAAACAGCGGCTGTCACCGGCAAAAAACTTTAACTCACCGAGTGTTTGTGATGAAAATAACTCACCGCGACCGTCAGCCCTCCTGACTGAGACTTCACCGAACTTTCCCCCAGAAAACAGCCACCATCCTCGCCTAACCCTAACCCTTGTATAATTATGTAATTTAGCGCGAAAAACTTAACTCCGTCCCTTTCCAGGTGGGTCAGGATCTCAATCACTACACATTATAACTGCATCTATATGATTATAAACTGTCCGCGGGTTTAGATTAACAGGGGAACACCTGGGGAAACACCGACGTCATCAACATGACGTGTACCGTCACGCCTCTTTAGGAGCCGCAGCGCCGGCTTTCTGTGTGAATTACACACCTGAAGGCGGAGATGTTTCGCTCTGTGTGACTCACCATCGGTGGAGAATTGCCGAACCACCGCTCCGGAGATAATGCGGAGAGGCTGTTTAAAAACGGCTATAGATTTAATGTACACTACTCACAATAAGTTAGGGATATTGTGAGAGACTCAGTGGATTTCATACATACGGTGTTTGTTTCATTTCAAAGAGTTTGGGATAGGGAGGCAATTGTATTCGGGTGATAGACACACCTCATTTTGTGTTTTCCACGTAATGGTCTCACTGTGTACACAGAATACACAAAATGAGTGTGTACAGTGTGCCTTACATATTGGGGCCAATACCAAAAAACTAAACCCTTTTCAATGTGGCATCAATTTCAACATTCTGTGGGTATAAAAAGCTGGTATTGTCAGTAAGTCATTCCAAGTTCATCACTCAAACAGCCATGAACACACGACGTCACTTAACGGACGAGCAGCGCCACCTGGCCATAGCGCGCCTTCGGGTCAGTGGCAGGCAGTCAGATGTTACTCGTGAACTTGGTGTGTCTCAAAGTATCATCAGCAGACTTGCATCAAGACACAGAACTACTGGCAGAGTTTGTGACAGACCCAGGAGTGGAGCCCCACGAGTGACAGACCGCAACGATGACCAGCACCTAAGGACCTATGCACTCAAACATCGTTATGCAACTGCCACACAGCTGCAGGCCCAGTTACGAGATGTGAGGGGTACTAGGGTTTCCAGACAAACCATTCGAAACCGACTCCACCGCTTTGGCTTGAATGCCAGACGACCTTTGCAGGTGACTCCACTGACACCAAGACACTGTGGAACGTTTGCAGTGGGCACAAGACCATGTGACCTGGACAATGCAGCAGTGGTCCATCGTCCTGTTCACTGATGAGTGTCGGGTCACCTTGCACAGAAATGATGGTCATCAGCGTTGCTGGAGAAGGCGAGGTGAGCGATACGCCGAGGTCAACATGGTCCCCAGGGTTCCCTTTGGTGGGGGAGGTGCAACAGTCTGGGCAGGCATCACCAGTCAGCGCAAAACAGATTTGGTTATTGTAGATGGCTCAGTCACTGCACGTTCTTACCTCAGAGACATCATAGAACCCATCGTCATCCCCCAATTCCGCCAGCACACCCCCAACTTTCTGTTCATGGATGATAATGCTAACAACAACGTGCCAGGATTGTCACAGCTCAGGAAGTCGGAGTGCCTCATATGGTATGGCCAGCAGTGTCCCCTGACCTGAACCCCATAGAGCACGTCTGGGACCAGCTGAAGCAGAGACTGGATGATCGTACCCCACCCCCACGTGACCTGGCAGAACTGCGTGTAGCACTTGTGGAGGAGTGGAACGCATTGCCTCAGAACAACACCCTAACCCCGAGCATGAGACGTCGCTGTCAAGCTTTCATTGCGGCAAATGGTGGAAACACCCGCTACTGACATCGTCAATTTTTGTTATTTGGGGCTATCCTTGTTATTGTCCAAATTTTTGGGGTAATAAATATTAAACTAATGAAAATGGTGTTTCTTCTCATTCATTATTAGAACTTTTACTTATTTCATTAAAATTCAGACAAAATAGGAAAAGCACTCATGTAAATAACAATATCCCTAACTTATTGTGAGTAGTGTATATAGTATGGGACATTTTACAGACAGACAGACAGACAGATATCACAGGACTAACCAGGACCCAGCCGGTCACTTCATGTTTCTCTGGTCCTCCTCTTGTTTGAATCGCCAGGTTGTCCCTGTCTCCAGGAAGAAGCTCCATCCTCTTTCTTCCACCAAGGACCTGAAGGAAGACACCATCATCATCCCCATCACTATCACCATCATGATCATCACCTTCATCATCATCATCATCATCATCATCCTCATTATCACCTTCATCATCATCATCCTATACCTGTAACACCTCTGCAATAGCTTGTCTTTATATTATTTATATATTTAATATATCTGAGGCTGCAGGTAACACCTGAGGCTGCAAGTAACACCTGAGCTCATCGGGAAGACAGTTTAAACTTCTGAGTTCTTCAAATCATCACACATCATTTTTTTAAAAAAGGTTTTAATATAGATACTTAAACTCCTCCACCTATGGCCATGAACTTTGGGTCATGACCGAAAGAATAAGATCCCGGATACAAGCGGCCGAAATGAGTTTCCTCCGCAGGGTGGCAGGGCGCTCCCTTAGAGATAGGGTGAAGAGCTCTGTCACCCGGGAGGAGCTCAGAGTAGAGCCGCTGCTCCTCCACATCGAGAGGAGCCAGCTGAGGTGGCTCGGGCATCTGTTTCGGATGCCCCCGGGACGCCTCCCTCGGGAGGTGTTCCTGGCATGTCCCTCCGGGAGGAGACCCCGAGGAAGACCCAGGACACGCTGGTGTGACTATGTCGCCCAGCTGGCCTGGGAACGCCTTGGGGTCCTCCCGGAAGAGCTGGAGGCAGTATCCGGGGAGAGGGAGGTCTGGGTGTCCCTGCTCAGGCAGCTGCCCCCGCGACCCGGCCCCGGATAAGCGGATGAAAATGGATGGATGGATGGGTTTTAATATACTTTAATACATTTCAGTATACTTACATGTATTCTTATATATTTTAATATACTCAAATATATTTGAATATACTTTAATATACTCTTATATTTTAATAAACTCATATATATTTTAATATTCTTTAATGTATCTTAATATACCCTTATATATATATATAAATATACTTATTATATTCTATATACTTAATATATTCATTTTATAATTCAATATATTTGAATATACTTCAATGTATTTGAATATACTTTAACATATTTTATATTCTTTAATATTTTTGAATATAGTGTAATATAGTTAGTATATAAAAACTCACCTTCTTCCAGGTGAGGACAGGTGTTGGCACGCCCACCGCTTCACAACTCAGGTACACCTGAGAGCCACTCACATTGTAGACCTCACCTGGAGGAGTGACGATGATCGGAGCTGCAAACAGACAGCCGAACAGGTGACAGGTCACTGCCAGTAAAGTTAAGCTTTGAGCTGAGGTTTGGTTGGAGAGCAGTTTCCCCTTCAAGCTCAAACAGGATGAAACTCGGGTTGGACTCTAACAGGATGAAACAGGTCGCAGGAATCCGTCAGAGACAGAAAATCCTTGGTGACCTCAGAGGAATTCAGATTGCTCTAAGCGTGCTCAGTGAGGGTTTTCATGTAGAAAGGTATTCAGTGTTTTCAGAGGGATGAAGGTGGATTATCATCACTCACTGTCTGTTACTGTCAGAGGTTCAGGCAGCGACACGTTCAGCTTCATCTCAACCAGACAAAAACATTTATGTGACATTCTGCTCCTGATGCACTGGTCGGCACTTTGCAAGGCAGCCACCATCAGTGTATGAATGTATGTATGAATGAGTGAATTAGAGGTCGCTTTGGACAACAGCGTCCGCTAAATGACCTAAACATAAATGTTAGCCTAGCACAGAGACTGTAAAAATAGGGGGAAACGTTAGCCCAGCTAAGATTGGAAACAAAAACTGGAAACAGAAGGGAAATGTTAGCCTAGCTTAGCACAAAGACTGGAAATGGGGGGAAATGTTAGCCTAGCTCAGCACAAAGACTGGAAACAGGGAAAATGTTTGTGTATCTTTAAAGACAGATTCAGTTCTCAGTTGTTTAAGAGACGCGATGGTTCAGACTGAAGACAACAGAATGGTAATAACCATAATATGAACGATATATGTTGAGTATCTCAGACTCACCTGTGGCGCAGCGGCCCTTGTTCTGAATGCTGATGGGGTCACTGCCCTCAGACTCTGCTGTCAGGCTGGCGCTCTTCAGTGCACAGCCGCTCCGGTACGTCAGCCCATTGGTTCCGCAGACTTCATAGTTGCTCTTACAGGCACAGACTCCCAGCTTGTTCTTCTTGTCCTCGTCCCTTTTGATGCACTCCAGCCCGGAGCCACAGCGACGAGCTGCGGCGCGGCGCCCACCACACAGCTCTCCCTCCGCAGCAGCGCACACCGAGCAGCAACCACAGGAATCCAGCAGAGAGCCAGCAGGGCAGCCCTCCCCCGGGAGAGGAGCACACTGAGCTGGGTCACAGGGTCCACAGCCCAGACCTGCTTGGACTCGGGCTGATAGCACTGGGAGGATCGAGAGGACCGACAGAACCGGAACCAGAACCAGAAAGACGGTAGAGGACTTCATGATGGCCCGATGGAGATCGGCTAGTCTGAAATGTGTCCCAGTCTAAACAAACTGAGATCTGATCTGCAGACTGAGAGTGTTTAAAGCTACTGACTCCGCCTCCGAGACCGAGACCTGATCCCAGAGCTGCTGTCAGTGTAGGCAGTTCAATACTAGAATATGTTAGACCTCAGGATGAGCATTCTTTTTATCACTACTGTATTATCATGCTTCATATTGTGTTATCACATTATAATGTAGTACTTTTCAGAGTGATCCATTTTGACTCTTGAAATGAACCTTCAAACATTTCAGAAACATTGTGGGAACATTTTGAAGTTTGTGAGCGTCAGCTGGGCGGTGGGAAACTAATAAACAGGAAATACTTCAGAGTCAGAGGTCACATCTATTCTTCCCGTTATTGTGCACAGTTCAGTTCACACAATGAAAGAGAAGAATTCCTTAATGGATCAGGTTCAATGTATAAAACTGAATGTACGGACACAAATTGTACCACGTTCAGTGCAGACATGTTTTAATCATTATTGATGAACAGATCAATACAATATTTTACCTGTTTTAACATCATCATCAGGTGAACACAAGACATTTCCTGTCAGTCTGTAAGCTGTTCTATATGTGGAACATGTCCTGTACAGTTCTGTGTGTACTACTTGCAGTACTATGTGTATTACTTGCAGTATTTGGAGACAAACGCTGTCAGCAGGTCTCTGTACGGAGCCTCAGATCTCTGAGTTTTCAGTTTGAGAATTTTGTGGATCGCAGGAGAACGAAGGAGAAGGTTGTGACTGAATCCCACCAAACTGGAGGAAAACCAGTACAGAGCCATAGACTGGGGGGGAAGAGACAGACAGGGGTTAGAGATACAGAGCTGCTTCATGTTCTGGTTCAGAGTTGTGTTGTTGTTCTGGTGATTTGACTGTTTAAAGACCAGCAGCATGAACACATGAAGTCATAAAAACAAATTGTATCAATACAGTTAAAAAAGAGAGCAATTGTCAGTCCTGGAGGAACCTGAGGATCAATCGATTAATCAACAGATCAATTAGTTCCCAGAACGAAAATGATCAGGTGACGAAACTGATAATTGTTTTCTATTTTTAGCTTGTCAGATGTGATGATTGTTGTTTTCTTTGTCTTCAGTAAACTGAAAAATAACAAACTGAGACAGAAAGCTATCCACAATTACACCTGATCAGATTGGACCAAACTTGGACCACCGCGATCTGGTTCAGGTGTCAGTCACTATGAAGACTTGAGTGGTGCAGCAGAAAACTGCTGTGAGACTTTAAGCTGCAGCTCTGATCTCGGGCCGATGGGACTTGTCTGAATGTGTTTTTAATCTGATGAGCGACAGGAATGTGAAAACTTGAGTCAGCACGTTCAGAGAGAAACTCAAAGATTTATCAACTCAAAAGATCTGAACATGAAACCTGCACGAGTCTGAACCTGAACCTGAACCTGAGGTCACTCAGGAACCTCCAGACTGAACTAATGCGCTGCTTTGATGTGATCTGATCAATAATGGACTTTGACTCACAGATGGGACTGAAGCAGCGATGGGAACCATCAACACGGAGAATGCTCTGATGGAGTTTGTCACAAACCTCTGAACACGTGAGGGGTTGACTCTCTGCAGAGAAAACACCTGAAGAAGAAGAGAAGAGCGTCACCTGGATGACATCATCAAGTCGAGTAAGGACACACCTGCTGAACAGACTGACCTCTACCACAAGCAGGTTGGTGAGTCCCAGACAGACAGGTAGGATCCAGGTAGAGTCAGGTAAGGTGAGGTCAGAAAACCACAGAACGCCCCCTGCTTTCAGATTGGACTGTAGTGCTACAGAGAATGAAATTTACTGTTAGCCCTGGTCCAGGACTGGTCGCGGACTTACCCAGACTTAGTGTAAGCTTACCGGACTGGTCCAGACTCAGGTTTCTGAGGGCCAGAGAGAGGCTGATCCACAGTGGAAGTTGAACCCAAACTAGCAGAGAGGCTTTGAAGGGGTGACAGTTGTCTCTGACGTAGAGCTGAGAAACAATCCGACGCAGATTCTTCTGGAACTGAAACCTGAGAAGAAACAACAGAAGGAACATCATGTTTCTGTTGTTCCTGAACTGCAAGCTGGCTCTTAGAGCTGAACTCTTTAGAACCTGACCTAACTCTAACCCATTTTATTTGATAAAACTGAGCGGAACCGGAACCGGAACTGGCACCAGCACCAGCACCAGCATCAGCATCAGCATCAGCTGATCTAATTTACAACGTCTGTCAATGCACCATCCTCTGAACACCATAGTGTGGTGCTGTAACACACAGCCTGTAGGAAGAAGCCTTCACTCAAGGCTGAAGTACATGAAGAAGTGGGTCACATGAGTGTCTAGCCGTTTTTATACTGGGCAATAAGCCGCCAATTGGCCATCCTATTTGCGGCTAGGTCCGCGGATTTAGACAGAAGGCGGTAAATTGGGGGTCTGTTTTGGTCCGTCAATTTGACGCCTTGGAGGGTACACTTATTTCCGCCTTCATTGCTACCTAAATCTCAGACGTCGATGTGCCAACAATTGCGTGAGATGGGCGGAGGTGTCGATGACCTGTACTGTTGAGCGACCCACAGCCTGGGAGTTTTAAAACCAGGAAACAGCTAATTACAGCAGTCAGTTCATCACTTCATCCACGGACGTCAAGATGAGCAACTGGAGAGCCTCTGAGATGCTAGTGTCTCCTCAGTCTCTGTAGTTGTCTTCGTTGTCCGCTTGTTGTTGTAGCGGCAAGCTACTAATGGTCGCTACTTTCAAATTTAAAAGCCCCTACTAA
The DNA here is from genome assembly GCF_900880675.1 of Sparus aurata. Lineage (NCBI taxonomy): Eukaryota > Metazoa > Chordata > Actinopteri > Spariformes > Sparidae > Sparus > Sparus aurata. Next base: position 29,686 of record NC_044204.1, on the reverse strand, counting down.
GAACCCAGTTCTAAACTCCAATGAGGTGTAATGTTATGCTCTTAAATTTAAATTCAACCTGATTCACTGTTCTCGCCCAACTTCGTGCTTCACGTCACGTCACATGTTTACTAGAGCTGTAATCAACCAAAGAAATCCTTCGTCAGCCGAAGCCGTGACATTTAGACTAAAAATCGGCTAATTGGTTAATTGAAATGAATGAATGAATAAACAAACTTGAGTCTGTCTCTGACAGCGTTTTGCATCACGTGCATCTGCGCAATATAATAGCCCATGATTTCCGAAAATATACTATGTCAACTAGTGATATCAGCACAAGAACTGTTGAGGAATATTTAGACAATTGTTTTTGTCATGTTATAATAATTGACAGACAATATCATTTCGCTCTGTGCGTGTCCTCGCGCAGAGCGAGACTGAACACAGGAGCTCAGCTTCGTGGCTGAGACACGAACTATTAACCTAAAAAAACTTTTACCCTTAAACACAAAAGGCGAGTCCACTTTAAGAAAAAATAATTATTCATCTTGTTAAAACGGACGGAGCAACCTAACGCAGACAGTCAGCTTACCATTTGTAGATGATATGCCATATTTGTAGTCAAGCTGTGATATACAGACTGTTGTTTGCAAACTTTGCATTCGACTTTTTTTCAATTTTCAATTTTTATAACATGCTGCCACACTGCTGATGTCTTTGACATGGTAGAATAGGAAGGACTGTAAATGAAACGCTTAAAAATAAATAAATATTTAACAAACCACCGGACCTAGGCCTTCTAGTATGTTCTTCAATCTGTTTGTCTGTAGTGGGTTGGGCTAATCCAAAATAATGAAAACAAAGGGGGGTGTTCTGAAGACACACTGCTACCTGTGAAACAGGGGTGCTCTGAAAACACCCCCATTAGCACTTGGTACTTTCCTCCTCATAAAGTCAAATATGCCATATGCAGGACACAAAGCATTGGGAAGGAGAGGACCCGCTTCGTGTTTACGCACTGCCATAGCAGCATGTAATTAACATGCCAAAAATCGACCAATCAGAATTTTGGTCGAGCCAGAACGTATCAACCGTTGAATCGACCAGTCAACTAGGAGATTACAGCCCTAATGTTTACACATACCCACACACTAGAACACACACACTGACACATTTACACACACTAACGCATGCACACTAACACGCAGTTACAGAGCTGGCGGCCCAGAGCAAGGGAGTGTCAGTCTGACAGTCTGATAACTATGCTGGTCCCTCATTCAACTAAATAAATAGAAATGTCCCACAAAGCAATGTTACAGGACCAGACAAAAGTAACATAGTAACTGTAACTGTCTTTGGCAACTTATGAGGAAAAAAATACTGCAGTTATTCTTGGAGATGCTCTGTCCTACCGACTCATCGTCATATTTCTGCCTAAAAACAGCGTCTGTCACCGGCAAAAAACTTTTACTCAACTTTTACTTGTGTTAAAAATAAATCATAACGTAACTGTCACTTTTCAGGATGTTTGGTTGATCTTCACAACACATTATAACAGCATCCATGTTACGGCTCCTGCCGTCATCTGTATGTAGTATATGTGCGTCTGTCTGTCTTTTTTTCGTACAGAGGGAGCGCTCCTGTCAGCCAAAGATTGTGTTGCTCCCACACGTCATTGGCTCCGCATTCCTGGCGTGGCAGTGAGGGATTGGCCAGCACCAGGAGCGGGGAACTTAAAAGCTGATGCTGCTCAAGCGACGCGGTGGATCGCTATTGCGGAGGCATCTACCTGACAGACTGTACTAAGAAATTTCGTGTGACTTACTTAGAGTGTGTTTGTGCGCCTGAGTGCGGGAGTGTTTGTGAGTGTGCGTGTGCTCTGGGTAACCAGAGCAAGAGCGCCTGTGTTAGAGAAGCAGTAGGAGTGAGCTGCCTTTTCTTTTGATTCTGTTTTCTCCTGTTTTGTATTAGGTTAGGGAGTTAGGTTTAGCACTTGTCTTTTGTTTCGTTTTGTTTTCTGTAGGGTTTAGATAGTTTTCGGGCTCTAGAGGTTAGATTGATTTTGTTTGTTATTTTAGGCCTGGGCTCACCCTGAAGCCACGCTTCATCACTGTATATATATACCGCACCCATCACTGCACATATTGCACCGGTTGTCTTGTAAATAAATTGTTTGTTTTCCCTGAACTTACACCGTGTTTGGGTGTCAGTTATTTATGTTAGGCTCGGCTCCCTAGACCGAGCGTAACAATCCATATGTTTATAAACTATCTGTGGGTTTAGATGAACAGGACACGGGAAAACACCTTAAAAAAACACCCAGACGTCATCATCATGACGTATACCGTCACGCCTCCTTAGGAGCTGCAGTGCCAGCTTTGTGTGTGAATTACACAGCGGTTTGTATTTACGACGGTGCTGCTTCGCTCTGTGTGAACAAACAACAGCAGAGAATTGGTGAACTGTCGCTGCAGCGACAATGCGGCTTCTCTGTGTGAAAGGGGCTTCTGTTACACACTAACACGCACACAATAAAACTCATACACACACACACTGATACACACTAACACACACTAAAACACAAACTAACACACATTAATACACACACACACTAACACACACATCAACATAACAGACTCAGATGTCGTGTCCTACCGGCTCTGTTTCTCTGTCCAGCCTCTCTCAAGCGCACGGACAGACACTTCATATCGAAGCCTCTTGGCCAGCTCTGAGATCTCCACCTGCAGCACCTCCACCTGCACATCACCTTAAGGTTACTATGGTTACCATGATGGACAAAATGCTACTGTAAACTGTGTCTTTAAATATAGACAAACAGCTGGAGGAGGTAGAAGAAAAGGAGGGAGAAGAGAGGAGGATGAGGGGGATGAAGAAGAGAGGAGATGGTGGTAGAAGAGAGGAGGAGGAAGAAGAAGAGGAAGAAGAGAAGAGGAGGGAGGAGGAAGACGAGAGGAGGAAGGAGAAGGGAGGAGGATAAGGAAGAAGACAGGAGAAGATAGAAGAGAGGATGAGGACAAGGAGGTAAAAGAGAAGAGGAGAAAAAAGAGAGGGGGGGGAAGAGAAATAGTAGTAGATGTAAAATTTCAGGTGTCAGAGGACAAAGCGTTCAGTCCGATCTCGGTTCTGATCAACAACATACTGGTCCGTCTCTGAATACTGTCGGACTTACTGTCCTCTGCCCATTGGTTCCTACTAAAGATGTAAATCTGCCATTTGAGGTCTAAAAGGTTCAATAAATCTTTAAACAGCTGCTCACTGAAGTGTTTATCAAACAGGAGGGAAAAGTGACTTTGCTGGGGACTATTTTTTTTTATTGTGGTGAACCAGTGAGTATTTGTGGCAGCAGTTAAGAAAGTGTGTGTTCATGCTGATGAAGGAAAATGTGGCTCCTTGTGTTTTTATTGGAGCTCAGAGGATGAAGATATCTCAGAATCACGGACTCATTGATGAGACAAAACCACAGAGGATTACCAGAGATATGTTTTGATCAATAAATAATAATTTATATATATTTGATCCTCATGTTTGCGGTGTTACTGGTTTTCATGATTCTTTCACATACAAATGTTTAAAGAAATGATCTCTCCAACAGAATACGAACTCTTGTTTGTTTACATTCAAACTTCAATCCGTCAATTTAGGATGCTCCTGTTTCTTTCTGTCGATGTGAAATGGTTAAATAAATTATTTTTGAATTTTATATAAGAAAATTTGACTTTATCATTTCCAGTAGTATAAAATTAATCAGTAGTCCACTAAATTTCTAGTATTTATATTCATTTCTGGAGGTTAATTATGTGTTTGTAATTAGTTAGGTAGTAGTTAGTTAGTTATTTAATGTTGGGTTTTCTTCCTCCTCCTGCTCTGAATAGTATTAACTATCCTTCTTATTTGGGTATTTTTTAAATAAATAAAACAGACTTAATTAAAGAATTTAAAATGATGTTGGAATGTGTGTCATTCAGTGTATTGAAATTATGAATAAGACTAAAGAAGATTTCATCTTAAATTATGTTCACAGGGTTTTAGTCATCATCTTCATCAGGATTAATATAGTATAGTGTAGTAAGCCCCCTGCTGGTTAAATTCAAATGTTTTTAAATGTCTCATGTTGATATGAGACATCATATTTATTAGAATGATCTGAATTGAGTGAGTAACAGTGCTGTAACTTCATCACATCAACACATTTTGTTTTAATGATGGTGAAGCAGACAAACATCATTTCAATGACTCAAAGGAGACTTTGAGTCAGTGACTTCTTTTTCATATAGTGAAGCTGATCGTAGACTCATAAAAACAAACAACATCTTATTTTAAAATATTAAACTGGCAAAGATGTTTATCAACTGCGAATCAAATTGAGGGTGGCGAAAAGATGCAAGAGAAGAGCAGCATTCATCCCTGGACTAATCAATCAGTTAATTGATCATCAGACCAGTTAAGGTTTTGTGTCTGGCTAACCCTTTCCTCCTTCTCATATCTCACCTTAGCGATGATGACCATCTGGTAGGCGGCGAGCGGCAGAGTGATGAGTGTCCGGACACAGAGCGTTGACATGACGATGCTCAGCCACCACGGCAGCCCACTTACCTGTTGCACGCTCACCAGGAAGTGCTCACACAGGTGAACTGGAGCCGAGTCTGACAGGTTGTTGTACCATCCTGCCTCTCCTGCACCATCACCACCACCACCTGAGAGCCTCCTCACACCTGATGATGTCCACGGACCTGACAGTGTCCTCAGACCTGACAGTGTCCTGACACCTGATGGTGTCCTCAGACCTGATAGTGTCCACACATTTAATGGTGTCCTCAGACCTGACCTGGTCAAAACATCTGACAGCGTCCTGATAGGTAACATGTGATAGCAGACTGCAGACAGTCCACCAGACCGAGGTGCAGAGCAGGTGTGACCAGGTAAAGGTGACTTTCTATTGAACACAGCAGGACAGATTCTTTGTACAGGTAGCTGCAAGATGCCAAACCTCAGCAACGACCCCACAGTCAACATGGTGACCCTCTGAAACATGAGGAGACAAACGAGGTTAGAGACGAGGTCCTGATCCTGAAACTGATTAGAAAGTAAAGACAAGGCTGAACCAGCACAGACTAACAAAGACCAACCAAGACCAGCACAGACCAACAAAGACCAACAAAAGTTCAACATGTCATTTGGAGTGATCAGAGCAAACATGCCATATTGTGACATTCCAAACACACCTGTGCACCACATTATTTTTTTTTACATGACTCGCCTATCATTTTGTAAAAAGTGCTCACTGACAGATTTTACAGAATAAATCAGTTCTTTTAGTTAAACAAAAAAACAAAAGTGTTGTTTATGTTTGTTGACTGTACATCTTACACACGTGATGTGTGGATGTTTCTGCTCATTAAATATTTTTATGAAAAATACACAACAAAAAAGAAAACATGTCAAAGAATATCATTAACATCACACCAGATACGTGTCCTGAGGATTTCAGCTGAACTGTTGTACAGTGTCACTGCTGAATTTTACTTGTATTTGTTTCATTATTTTCCTGACTAGAAACAAAGATATATTTTACATATTGTGCTTCTCACAACTGTAAAAACCTGTCGTTCAGTTTGCAATGTTGGCTTCTTCTCAGCTCATGTGTTACAAATAAAACTGTATTTTAAGTTTCCAGTCCTTTGTTGTCATCAGCACAACAAAGACAGGACACACCTGTTCTCACTGGGTAGTGAGAACAGGTGTGTCCTCTGTGGCCTGAGTTCTGATACATTTTGGTATTGATTCTGAGTCACTGGGTCACATGACATGGATGCTACTGGAAAAAAAGGTAATTATCTTATTAAATTATCTTTGGACAATAAAAACCTAACATATGAGGTGAGGACAGCCAGTTCAGTGGTAGGGGTGAACCTGGACAGTTCACTATGCCGAGCTGAGGCAACTCAGGAGCAGGTTCAGCCACAGACTCATCCAACCACGTGCCTTAAAGCACTTGGGGGGTTCTTTCATACCATCTGTGATCAGACTACACAACACCACCCCCACCACAGCTCCAACACCTCCTTTCTCCACCGATTAAGGACTCAACCAAACACTTCATGTCACAATTCTGATGTTTTGTTTTGTTCTGTTGATGTTTATTATCTCAGAACTCTGCACATAGCACATTTGGCACATTTCTTATTTACTGCATGCATCATGCACGCAGCTGTAGCTCAGGAGGTAAAGCACCTGCTTTATGTTTTTTGACTGTACATCAACAAACTAGACTACCTAGTCTAGTAATTGGAAGGTCACTTCAAAATCCCCCCCCCCCCCCCAGCTGCATGTCGAAGTGTCCTTGAGCAAGATGCTGAATCCCAAAGTGCTCCTGTGCATGGCAGCCTCCTCCATCAGTGTATTGGGGCGTTCAGACCGAACGCGACAGACGCGAATACAATCGCTTTAGACACTTCATTCGTGCCGCTTTATCATTTTGTATGGTGGGTGGATAGTGTCAATGCAAGGATTACTAGGAGAAGGAGAAGATGCAACCTCCCCTTCGTCACCGCCTGACCGTGTGGATTTTTGAATGGGGGTGAATGGGACAGCAGATGAGACACCGGCGGCGACTTCACGGCGAGTGCATTGAAAGAACGTGTATCGACGGCGACGTGACACCGGCGTATGTTAGAATTACTAACAAAATAAACGCCTGAAACACACGTCGTCAACAAAGTACGTCGTCACACAGATGTTTTTTAAGATGAAAAGTGCAACATGTAAGAATTGGCAAACTATAAGTGCTCAAAACAAATAGAGGGCAGCACATCTCTAATATAACTATTAACAGCTACTGTGGGACAGTGGCTTAAAAGGACTCCCCCCCCCCTACATATTTGTTTAATTGTTACCTCAATAGCTCACCTGGTAGGAGTAGCGGCTCAGTTCCGAGTCCTGCTGTGTTTCCTTTTTTTTCAGTCCAGTATATTTTATTTATTTTTTATTTGTGTACCATTAATAAGTATAAAAGAATCGGGTGGAAACATGCAATTCACAAAATAAAGTAGACCTATTTAATTAAAAGAATCGGGTGGAAACATGCAATTCACAAAATAAAGTAGACCTATTTAATTGATGGTTTCAAATAGCTACTCTTGCCCTCTACGTGTGCTGTGATTAGCCTACTGTAAAGTTTACATAAGCCAAACAGAACCGATTTATGGAGACCAGAACCGATGTGATTTAGAAAGATGACATTGTGCGCGCGCGCGCGCGCGTGTGTGTGTGTGTGTGTGGGGGGGGGCATGACGGCGGAGGTGAGGCGACGTACCTATCAACGACGACTTGCACTGGCGACGTCACCCAGTTCAGACGTTGATGTCACACGAGAGTCTCCTGCGGTAGGGTTACCCTGGCACTGTCCACCCGCCATAATTTTGGACTATTCGCTTCATTCGCGCTTGCCCGCTCATTTTTGAACCGATATTTCTTAACCCGCTCTCTTTCTACATCTATCATGACTGATATCACCACCGTTGCTGCACTGTACCTGCTGTACAAGTCCCAGAAACGCCGAAAACCACCCGCCGTCATGTCTAGATTCATGAAGTCCTCTGGAGACGCACGGAGCTGGGGGAATTTCACTGTCTCCTCCAGGAGCTCCGTCTGGATGACGACCGGTTCCAGCAGTACCTCAGGCTGACCGGAGCCCAGTTCGAGAACCTGTTAGCTCGGGTCGGGAAGTGACGCCGTCGGCTTTAACTATCATAGTATTCTATCATATTTGTCACTAATATCATCCAGTCAGCCTGAAGAAACATAGTTTTAGTGTAAATCATTCGATAGGGTCATTTAATGACGCCTCCAGGCCAGCAGAGGTTCTGGGACGCAGCTGAACGTCCTCCTGCTGCAGACACTGGGTGATCTGAGGACGAAGCGCCGCCGGGTGTCTCCGGACTGACTCACGATTCCACTGTTGAGAACAAAGCCTGAACGTACCTGTGTGACGTCAGCCGTCAGGTGAAGTGAGCCGTCAGGTGAAGTGTATTCGGGTCTCTTCTGTATCAACAGTATTAGAACAAATGATCAGAACTCAGATCTTTATTCTTTCACCTTCATTCTTCCGTCCACGGCCAACACTGCGTCCCACGCATATGACGTTGCACTGTTTACCACAACGTGTCGAGCAAATGTGACGTAAGAGAGGCCAATAATAGAGAGGCACCCATAGACATATAAAGAGTAGACGCCTCATCGACCGCTACTGCCTATTGGCGCTGACGAGCCGTGGGGCCGCCATCTTGGACCGGTCACCCGCTCCACTCCGTGTATCTGTTTGGCAGTTCAATGCGCACTTAATCAATCATAACTCTGTATTCTAAACTGATTTTCACGCGGGGTTTTCTTTGCTGCAAACGTCATACATGTAGCTATGATACAGATAACACGGTTCGGCGAATTTTAATATTCATAGTGGAATTAACAGTAATAGAATATTCAGATATATGATATATGTGATGTATGATAGGTATTTTGCAAACACTATAAATATAAACAATAGAAATCATAGAGTAATCTATATCTCTCTCTCTCTCTCTCTCTCTCTCTCTCTCTATATATATATATATATATATATATATATATATATATATATATATATATATATATATATGATAAAATCAGAAAATAAAAAAATATATAAATCAGAGTACCAATATAATTCACATCAGGACAGAGAGAGAGATGCCCCAAATAATTTCTCTGGAAGGACTGTGTTGGCCCAGCTCTTGAGCTATAAACAAAACAAGAGAGACACAAGGTGTAAACTGCAAAAATGAAACAATTTATTAACCAAATAACCAAACAACAGAAATTTTAAATATTATTTAGAAAAGAAAACTAAAAGCCCCCACAATACTAGACAATCAGTGCAGACAGTTACCATGATACAAAAGACAGGAGGGAATATGGCACCATCACGCAAAATAGGACATAAGCAGAAGAGTAATACAAAACAATGACAATTGTTTACAGATTGTGCAGACTTTATTGTTGTATCAGTGGTAAGAGACCAAGTGGTTACGCAGTATGTTATATGTAAGAAAACCATAGCATGAAAATAAATTTTAGCAGCTTCAGGTGTGAGATATTTGCGAATAAATACAAAATACAAACTTGTTTAACTTTTTTTTTTTAAGCTGAGTTGAGTTCATGATGACAGCAAGATATTTAAAACTGGAGACCACTTGTAACTTCTCCCCTGATACAAAAATTGAATTTTAAACTAAACAAACACATGGTGCCCATAAACAGAATAGCTAAAAAAAGATGAAAAAAAAAACAGGGCATCTCAAAGGCAGCCAGGTCTTAAATAATCCGGGGAGGACTGATCAGGTGCTTCCAGGGGTATTGATTATAACTCCGCTTACCAGGAACCTGCATGATGACAGACAAACATAAAGAAAACACACACACGCCAACAGCAGGAGGGCCGTCACAACTGTCTGGAGCTTTGCTCGGCACGACCCTACCGGCAATGATGACGGCTACTGGTAGCGGCGGTGCCATCCCTACCAGCAACGGGACCGCCGGAACGGTACCGGAACCAGTAATGTTCATAGCCGGGTGAACACCGGCAACAAACATAAGTTAGCCTAGCTAACGTTAGCTGGCTACGATTTCGCTGGTGGACATAAATACAGTACAGTAATATTCGATTCACTAAATACAACCAATAGTAATGTTCAATCCTACTGTAAAGTAATCCCTCAAGCCCTGTTTTCGATCGTCCGCCGATTAAAACTGGAATATGCTGCACAGTGCTCTAGCATCTCGTTGCTTCTGCTGCTCAACTGTGAGTAGAATGACCGGTCCAAGATGGCGGCTGCATTTCTTGCGCCCCAGCAGCCCATGCGGCGTCTACTCTTTATGTCTATGGAGGCACCCATCTGCAGTCAAGATGGCCGACAAGGGCACCGCCATATATCCAATCCGTACCGGAAGCCTCGAGCGGAAGTTAGTTAATCACCAAAATAAAACCAAAATAAAAGCCCAAACACTATCTCTAAACATGCCTATTTTTTAAAAATTGCATTTCCTATAGAGCTTGGCAACCTGCCGCAGTGTCGGGCGCTATCCTCGTTGCAAGACGCCAGAGCAAGAGCGAGAGAGAGAGAGCTCTCCATAATCATATCTAACTATGTAACGGGGAAAGAATGAATGTATGTCTTCATTACACTGCAGGGATCGAAATTAGCACCCGCCATCCGCCAAATGCGGGGGAATTTGTGTGCTGGCGCCTGGTGGGGGAATTGAATCAGTTTACCAACAACTGTGATGGATTCATTCCAGTCAGATCTGATCCAATTAATCTTAATGATCTATATCTTGGTTAAGGCATAACAGTGCGCTTTACACGACCCAAAAGTTAGATCCGGTCAAATTATGTTTCTGATTCTACCAAAGTGTCAGCTGGACTTCAGAAGGCCGGAAATCCACAACTACTTGAACGGCCGTAAGCGGTCATTTGGACCGCTAGATTTTAAACTCTATAATCTCTCATGTAAATACCCGATTGAGTGATGAATGCATTCATTATGTCATGATATATTTTTCTTTAATGAAATTACACCAAAATGTACATTTTAACAAGTTTAATTTTACATTTATTAATAACATAGTAAAAAGTTATTTTTGCATATTTACACAATAATTTAATAGAGAAAAGTTAGAACAATTAAAAGTAACTGATTTGATTAAGAATGATTTTATAATAATATATAAGTTAAAAAAATATAATAATCAAAAAAGCTAGAAACAAGCTGATCTCAAACAAAAGAAGAGCTGTTGTGATCACTGGTCACAGTCTACTCAGATTACCTCCGCTCCCCTCACACAGTCACCACACACAGGCTTGTGGCATTTCAAGTGTCCAATGTTTGGTTCTGTTTGCAGCTCTTTTGGACTGGCACTGCCTCCAGTTCTGTGTCTGCTGCTGCTGCGGTGGTTGGTTCCGCTGCTGCCCACCTTGTGCTGGGACATCCACGCCGTACTTGGTGTTGTTGTAGTACATCACAGACTCTGGTGTTGCCTTCGCCCCACTGAAGGTGCCCACACCTGTGTGCAGGTGCCAAGGATGCAGACATTGGGCCTCATTCACCAATATCTTCTTAAAAATCTTCTTAGATTCTTTCTTAAGTTGTTCTTAAGAGGTTCCTTAAGAAAACCCTACGTCAGATTCACCAACTCGTTCGTAAGCCTCAGAATTGTTCGCAGCTGTGTTCTTACATTGATGAAAGCCGCAGGAGCAATATATATGCCATTGTTTTGCGTGCCTTGGATGGAGAAATACCACGTATAAATAGGGTGGGGGGTTTACTAATTGATGGCATGTTTCCAATTTACTTGATTTATCTTAAATCATTGGCACATGTAATTTACTTTAGAATTGAAATTCTTTGTAAATTACCAAAAATATGAAATGAATAAATATGACAGAATTATCACTGTAATATTGCATTTTATTGAACTAAACAAGAGAAGAAAACACAACCATGCCAACATTTCGGCACTGAAATGTGCGTAAGAGTAAGAGTAAGAGTGTTCATAGGATTTGTTGTTGCCTAAGAAAAAATCCTACATAAGAAAACATTCATGAATGCCACAATCTTCGTAAAATCTTCGTAAGTGGGACTTAAGAACAAATTTGTTCGTAAGAACGGTTCATGAATGAGGCCCATTCTTCCTTGGCTGGTACACAGTCAGAGTCGCATCATTTCAGCACCTTCGTGTTGTGAACAGTTCCGCTCGCTGTTTCATGGAGGGAGGAACTCCCATTTTTGTTTGCCCATGGTGCCAAACAAGCTATTTAATACAACTATATAATTATTAACTCACAAGTAAATTCACAAAGAGGCACAGCTGGAGACCACTAACACAGTTAGAGACAAGAGAGACAATGAAAGCAGCAAACCGCGCGAAAAATGGAACAATGAAACCCCGCGAAGTGATGTGCGGTCAGTTTGAACGCTTATGGCCGAAACAGGTTAACATATCATATTTTGTATAATTTATATAAAAACTATTCAAAGTTAAAATACAGACACTTTTAGGAAAAGTCATGTAACAGCAGTATTGCATTTTTTCATTCAATGTTGTAAGTGTTATATTTTGTCTATAAGTGTTGATGTTTTCCTCAATTACTAATATATACAATTAATGAAAATAAATTAAATGTTAAATAAACTTTATTTAAAATGGTAGATATCTTTGTATAGTTTTTCATATGCAGTTATGGTGCAACATTTTGAATTTGGACATTGAGATTAATGGGTAATGGTGGTAAGGACTTGGTGTTTAATAGCTGAACAGTGGTAGTTGGCCCATATCATTTTCTGTTATAGACTGACACCAGCCCCCCACCACAGAAAGGAAAGTTGATGTCGCCCCACTGAAAAAAGTTTTGGGACCCCTGCTGTAAATCATTGGTGGTGATACAGTGCAAGGACTGTATTGCCCATATATTATACAGGATCTTGTTTGCAGGAAGCTGGCATGCTCTCTCCGTCTTTCCTGTATATGGCCCAGTCTGCTCACCAGAGGATGCTTTCATTAAGCACAGTACAGACTACCCACACATCGTTTGCTCAAAAGCATAATAAAGAAACTAAGGTAAAAGACATCAGTCCAGCTTGTCGTTTCCTCACCCATCAGGGATCTTCAGGGATGAGGGGGGCATCATGAGCAACACAGTGGCCACAGACAAGTGTGATGCAACAGAACGGGGAGTTCCTGGGTCTGGAGATGTGGTTATTTTTATGTGTAACTATTAAATTACAGTGTTGGCCTTATTTTTCAGTTCTAGCGTGAATGATATATGTGAGCAGCCCCCCCACATACACACAAACATTGTATTTGTGTTTAATAACCGTAATATTAATATTTGCAATCAATATTAATTGTAAATCAATGAAACAGTAACATAAATTAACATTTACCATGTACTAATTTGATAGTAAGTATGACATTTGTTGTGACCATTTTATCAATTCTCTATTTAATTTCAGAATGTAGTTTATTTAATCTTAGTTATTCTTCAGCCCTATTGTTTGTGTGTGTGTGTGTGTGCCCCCTACCACCACCACACAAACATAATATTCACATTTTTATTCATAACGGTGATATTGAAGCTAAATCCATGAAATGTTAACATTATAACTTAGTGATTATTATAGGCTTCTAACTAACTGCTGAGTAAAGTCGTGGCGAGACAATTAACTTTATCAATTATACCATTACAATAAACATGTAAATGCACAAAATGCATAGAATAATGTTATGTGTTAACCATACAGTCTATGGTGTAAACGTACAAGTTTTTTAAGCTTTTATTTTGGTGATTAACTAACTTCCGCTTGAGACTTCCGGTATCGATTGGATAAATGGCGGCTTTTATTTTGGTTTAAAATTGCTTATTTACCAACTTCCGGTTGGGACTTCCGGTATGGATTGGATATATGGCGGCGCCCTTGTCGGCCATCTTGACTGCAGATGGGTACTCTTGTAGAGAAAGGAAAGCGTGTCACTTAAACAACAATAATAATTATAAAAACTAGCGAAATACCATACCTTCACAATAAAGTAACATTCACTAGTGATATTCAGTTTAAATAATACTCAACGAAAAAAAACCTTTTCATCAAATGTGTATATACCTGTTAGAATATTTAGATTATCTTTTTGTGTGTCATTTTCTTATTTAGCATGTTGGAGGCTAAAGATGAGAACTTCACTGCCAACAACTGTTTTAACCTGATTGTTGTGTACGTGGCTAATAAAGAATGTGAATTCCTGAATCAGAAGTTTTATTTGTTGTATGTTATGCATTTAAGTTGGAGTCGTTGGTGGTGAACATCTGGTATGATTTGGAGATGACACAAAAAAACAAAGAGTTTTCACCTCTTTGCTGGTCCGTGTACCATCTGATCATTCAATTATTCCATTTAATCTGGCAAACGAAAAATGGAAAAATGAGTCAATATTGTAAATGAATGTAATTACTAATTTGCTCATTGTATTTAATAATCATGTAACCTGTAATCATGTATTTATTGGTTTAAGGATATATGAACCCTGGTTACACTATTCTCACCTCTCGCAAAGCGTTCCCTATTTCTTCATCAGTTATTAAATCACCGGTTGATTTGAATGAAGGCTGACTAGGAAGATAATAACCAAGATCTTCTCACAGATCTTCATCTTTCCTGCCAGAAAGTATTCATCCTCCCTAACAGCTGTGAATAAATTCATATTGCAAAATTAAAACATACAATACCGTATACAGTTAAGGCAGGGGAACTGAGCCCGCGTCAAAAATGGCACGGGAAGTGCACGGTCCTTCCCCCAGGACACCTCTCTCACGCGGCCCCATCCGGGATCACGCTGCGATAAGGTCTGCGCCCGTAGCGCACTTCTTTCCAACCGCCTTCCATCAATATGTTTTTGCGGTGTATTTAAATAATTATAGGTAGGTATAGTTATACTTTGTTTTTGCTAGTGTAGATATGTATAATAATATAGCTGCTTATGCAACAATATATGTGTTTCTCAGTGAATGACTGACAGAACAAAATTGTGTGCTAAACTGCACTTTAATCAATCAGCTGACAAAACAAACTGTGTGCTAAAACGGCGACGTTTCGACTCTAATGAGTCTTCTTCAGGCCTTGGAGCACAGGAAACAATCCGACTGGTCTTCAGAGGTGCTCCTCTAATAGGAGTCACAACAAAAGTCTCTCACAAAGTAGAATCCGACTGGTCTTCAGAGGTGCTTCTCTCATGGGAGTCACAGCAGAAGTGAGCTGCCTGCCTGGCCTCCTCCTTTTATGCCCTCCCCCTGGAATGTGTCTGGGCATGTCCATACGTATTGACTCTCCCCACTCTGGCCATAGTAGGTGTTTTACTGTTGTTTTTAAAGGGAATTAAGTATGAACTTGATGTATTCTATGATTAAATTTGATTTTAAACTACGTAGAGTTGATTTTTATGAATTTTGTACTATGAATTATTTTTAATGTAGAGTGAATTGACTGTTTTTAAAGTACTATGAATTGGTTGTTTTAAGGTTTGGTTTTTAGTTTATCATGAATTGGTTATTAATTATAGTATGAATTGCTTTTTAATAGATTGTTTTTTAATTGCTATGAATTAATTATTTATTTAAGACCAGATTGAAATCATATATTTATTTCGAAAAAATGAATTGAAATCATGTATTTACTTTTTAAGACCGAATTGAAATCAGGCATTTATTTTTAAAGATCGAATTGGAATCATGTATTTAATTTTTAAAGACCAAATTGGAATCATGTATCTGTTTTTAAAGACCAAATTGGAATCATGTAAGTATTTTTAAAGACCAAATTGAAATCATGTATTGAATTAAAGCTGGTATAATTAGGGTTTGAAGTTTTTATTGGAGTGGTTAGAAGTTAGAAGATGAGATCAAAGCTGGGGTTAAAGGTCAGGTTGGGTTTAGGAATAGGGTTTCACTGATGTTAAGGTCTGGGGTTAGGGTTAGGTTAGGGTTAGGTTAGGTGAAGTGGTAAAGTACTCAGAGCCTCCCCCTATGTTGACCAACGACAACATAGTTTGGAATAGAGAGACAACGGCATGGCACAGGCCGACGCATGTTAGTCCCCATCCCATTTCCCACTTGCTTGCATGAACCATGTGACAGAGGAGAGGAGAACAGATAGAGGAAGAGTAGGTGGAGAGGGGAGACGCGTGGAGCGACCCGCCATTCACAGTGACCTGTCAAATTCAAAAGCACACTAGAAGGTTAGTGGCTGAAAGTTATTTTAATTATTCTTATACAAAATGCTGGCTCAGGCATGTTTGGTGTCAAGCTCAAGAAAGGAGGAGAAGGTTGGGATTAGGCATGCAGAAGGGGAGTGGTTAAGTTTAGGATAAGCAACTGGTGTGGCCATATATAAGGCCAAGAAGACTGGCAAAACACAGGAAAACAGCACAGTAACACCAAAAGCAAAAACCACATTGCAGACACTTGGAGTGTGTCAATTAAGACAGTAAGCAAGACAGTGCCAGAGGTGTCATCATGGCAGGATACAGCACAAGTGGAATACTCTGAACAATGCTGGAGACCACTGCCTGTCATCCCAGAGGGAGCAGGAATGCCCCCTCAGACATCGTGACAGACATTTCCACCTGTTGTCTGAATTTAAGAGAACGTGGGCCTGTATGTCGGCCCGCGATGCTCCAAAAGCGAAAAACCCACAGGGAATTTCGAGTGATGACATGCAAAGTCAGTGCTTACTGGTAAAGCATAGGAGATTTTATGATTCTGTAGAAATATATTAGTCCCTAATGACAAAATGTCGCTCGCTCAGTGAGTTAGGACAATGCTTGGAAGTGTCATCATGTCACGAACCGCCCTAATGGAGTACTCTGAACAGTGCAGGGAACTAGTGCAAGTCCTCCGCCCAAGCTAAAATGAGCCCTCCAGGCACTCCTGTTATACCTGAATCCCTCCCATCAGCTAAGACACCGGGAGCACACACAGCCGTAACGGGGGATGTGGCTGCATGCGTCTGATGTGCAAAGCCCCAGGAGAGAATGTGGTGGGTGCAAGGAAGAGCTCAATGATAACGGAAGGCAGGAGGAATAGCCCCACTACACAGTGGCAATCATGTACTCCATCTTGTCTGAATTTAAGGGAACGTGGGCCTGTGTGTCGGCCCGCGATGCCCCAACAGCGAAAAAACCCTTGGGGAATTTCGATTGATGATGTGCAAAGCCTGTAATCACTGGGACACATCTTCAGTTGTGCGCCTCGAGGTCTCAGGGTGTTTCGACGGCTTACCACAAGACACCCTCACCCAAGGAAGTCCCGCCGCAGTTACGCCAGCTGCGGGGTGTGTCCCTCCTGTGCTACACTACACTAGCCACTTGTCTTTTTAAAAGCTTGTGTTTTGAGAAGAGTTACATTTTTAGAAATAGTTTAGAGCGCCTATTTGTAGACATTTCACATATTTAAAGCATTGATTTGGGGGGGCTCCCAAAAGCAGCCAGCACAATTCCATTGTTAATCACCCAGAATGGCCTGTAGCACACCTTCAAATCACAAAGTCTCTTAGCTGCTGTTTAGCAGGCAGGACCAGAGAGCCGGCTTCCTCCCAGCCCCAAAGTCCATCCCAGCAATGACCAGGAGAAGCCCCGCCAGAGCGGAGCCCTCCCGGCCACCACCGAGCATGGAGGACCAAGGCCAGCAGAGACATGCTCTGCCTCCTTGATCCCCAATGGACTCAGGGCCAAGAAAAAAGCCAACTCTCCGGTTCCATACACCGCACAACACAGAGAGTGGCAAAAAGAAAAGGAAAATGTACAAATTTAAAACATTTAAGCAATAAAATATTACCAGGAATGAAGGTCCAAATCCAACAGCAGTCCAATGAAGAAGTGAAGAAGTACGTCCTCTCTGGGGTAAACTCCTCCTATCAGGTTGTTTTCTTTTTGTTTAACAATGGCCAAAGCAGGCCCTAGTCACTGTAAGTGCTCTGTATGTTAGTCAGGGTGCAGGGTACTGCAGTTGACAGCCACTCCCCCTGTGTAGGAAGGGGTGAAAGGCACTCTGGGTAAATAGCAAGAATGGGAGGGGGGAGGGTTAGGGGGGATAAGTCAGCCCCCACTGGTCTGAGTGAGGCAGTGCAGAGCCTTATGGGTAAACACGCCCCCTGACTGTGAATGTGGAAAAAAGGCTTATGAGTGCTGGTAAATTTACTGTTATATACATGAACTCTTTAAGGAGTAAATCATGTGTTGGTAACATGTATTCTGGTACATTTTGCTATATTCAAATACAAAAAAGTACTTCTTAATCCTTATCTGGTCTCTTGCACCATAAGGGAGGTGGCTGGCCAGCCCAGTAGTATGCGGGGGTAAAAAACAGAAAAAAGAGCATGCACCTAATACCATGCTGTGGCCAGCAGAGGGCGCCATCTGTGAAAACTAAATTGTCAAAACAAATGTAGCCATAAGTTAACTGCAGTACATCTGTACATCTATAGTGACAGTCACAGTCAGGACCAGTATCATGCTGTGGCCACAAGGGGGCGCCAGCGGTGACAATGGAGATGATGAAAATAAATTAGTGAAAAAAACAAAAATCTAATGCAACTGTGTGAGCCCTGTCCCTGCTTGGGGGTAGATGCAGAAAAAAGAGGGGACTGTTGGTTAGGGTTAGGCACAGGGAGGAAAGAGGTTAAGTTTAGGGTTAAGGAAACAGGGCAGGTTATAAATTAGAAATGTCAGGAAAGTAAACTGGTTGGGGTTAGGCATTAGAAAGGAGATGGTTAAGTTTAGGATACATAACAGGGGAGGTTTATGAAAGGAAGAAGCAAAAGAACAAGTAAGGTAGGTGAGTAAAGACTATAAAGAGGAAAAAAACAGAAAAAGAGAAAAATGTTGAAGAAACAGAAATATGTCCACTAGGGGCAGAAAGGCTAGTATGGGGATGGTCTGTCCCCTGCCAGGCATATGAGGAGAACACGCAGGTCCATCAAGGGGTCGTCCTTTGGGTCGTGTCACGAGGTGAGGAGGGGCAACACACGGTGGATGGGAAGCACACAGGTGTGCAGAAGGGGCCGCAGAAGGGAGGAGTGGAGATGGTTTTGGGCGTGTAAGGGGAGACATGGGCGATGCAGAGGGAGCACCTGCAGTTTTAGGGCTGCAGGGGGAGCAGCTGTGTACTAACAGTGGCTGCAGATAATGAAGGACAGTAGGGGAAACAGCTTAGCGCTCCTCCTCCATCAGTGAGCATACTTGTTAAGCTGCAGATACTGATAAGGGAAGCTGTCGCTGAAGTGTTCCTCCCGTGTGTCCTGTGAGGAGGTGATGAGGGGGGACGCCTAGTGGTCGGGTTTAGTCTTTCAGTTAAGGGAGGGGTGGAGATCTATTTGGGCGTGTAGATTTGGGGGTGCAGGGGGAGCAGCTGTGTGCTGACATTAGCTGCAGGTGATGAAGGACAGTAGGGGAACCAGCTTAGCGTTCCTCCTATATCAGTGAGCGTACTAGTTAAGCCGCAGATACTGGTAAAGGAAGTTGCTGCTGAAGTGTTCCTCCTGTGGGCCATGTGAGGGGGCGACGCAGGGGGACGTTTTAGTAGCCGGGATTTTGTCTTTCTCTTAAGGGAGGAGTGGAGTTCTATTTGGGTGTGTAAGAGGAGACGCGGACGATGCAGAGGGAGCGCATGTAGTGTTAGGGCTGCAGGGGGAGCAGCTGTGTACTAACAGTGGCTGCAGATAATGAAGGACAGTAGGGGAACCAGCTTAGCGCTCCTCCCACATCAGTGAGCATACTTGTTAAGCTGCAGATACTGATACAGGGAAGCTGCTGATGAAGTGTTCCTCCTGTTGGCCATGTGAGGGGGCGACAAAGGGGGCAGCCTAGTGGCCGGGATTGTGTCTGTTTTATTATTAAGGGAGGAGAGGAGATGCGAACGGTGCAGAGGCAGCGCATGCAGTGTTTAGGGGCTGCAGGGGGAACAGCTGTATGCTGTCATTGGGTGCAGGTGATGAAGGATAGTAGGGGAACCAGCTTAGCGCTCCTCCTATATCAGTGAGCGTACTTGTTAAGCCGCAGATACTGATACAGGAGGCTGCTGCTGAAGTGTTCCTCCTGTGGGCCATGTGAGGGTGCGACGAAGGGGGACGCCTGGTGGCCGGGAAGCACATTGCAGTGTATGGGGGGCCTCAAATGGGGAGAGTGTGGATCCTGTGGGCGTGTAAGAAGAGACGTCGGCGATGAAGGGGGAGCGCATGTCGAGCGAAGGCAGCAGGGGAAGCAGCTGTGTGCCGACAACAGGTGCAGGTGATGAAGGACAGGAGAAGAGCAAACGTAGCGCTCCTCCTATATCAGTGGGCTTCCTTGTGAAGCCCCCGGGTCTGATAAAGGGAGCTGTTGCTGACTTGGTGCTGTGGTGAGCCCTGGCAGGGGGCAGTGTAAGAGGAAGGAATGGAGGCGAGGGTTAGTGAGCTGACGTAAACGAGCCGAGCAAATAAGTGGCCGGGTGGAGGAGGGTGTAGGAAAAATTCTCACCAGGCTCAGCTCCGTGCAAAAAGATGCATATGTACCTTACAACTAGACAGATATTACTGTTATATTATTATTAAAAAAGTCTGTATCTGTAATAAAAATGGAGCGAGAGGTGATGTCAAAGATATGTTTAGTCTGGGAGTCTGATTACAGTAGCCACCAGACTGTGACCTCAAAGTATACGTTGTATACATGGAATTATCATGTTCTGGATAGAGTTACCACCAGCCCATGCAGAGGTCAGACTACTCCTGATCACACTACAGTTGCCATGCGATCAGGATATTAAGTTTACAAAGAGGATGAAATGGCCGTGCAGCAAGATAGTAGGGATAATGAGAGGAGCTGGTCCGAGGCACGGGCAAGGGTTAGGTGAAGTGGTAAAGTACTCAGAGCCTCCCCCTATGTTGACCAACGACAACATAGTTTGGAATAGAGAGACAACGGCATGGCACAGGCCGACGCATGTTAGTCCCCAT
This sequence comes from Sparus aurata, assembly GCF_900880675.1. Classification (NCBI taxonomy): domain Eukaryota; kingdom Metazoa; phylum Chordata; class Actinopteri; order Spariformes; family Sparidae; genus Sparus; species Sparus aurata. The sequence goes on along the minus strand of NC_044204.1, from coordinate 9,116 downwards.
CCCATTTCCCACTTGCTTGCATGAACCATGTGACAGAGGAGAGGAGAACAGATAGAGGAAGAGTAGGTGGAGAGGGGAGACGCGCGGAGCGACCCGCCATTCACAGTGACCTGTCAAATTCAAAAGCACACTAGAAGGTCAGTGGCTGAAAGTTATTTTAATTATTCTTATACAAAATGCTGGCTCAGGCATGTTTGGTGTCAAGCTCAAGAAAGGAGGAGAAGGTTGGGATTAGGCATGCAGAAGGGGAGTGGTTAAGTTTAGGATAAGCAACTGGTGTGGCCATATATAAGGCCAAGAAGACTGGCAAAACACAGGAAAACAGCACAGTAACATCATAAGCAAAAACCACATTGCAGACACTTGGAGTGTGTCAATTAAGACAGTAAGCAAGACAGTGCCAGAGGTGTCATCATGGCAGGATACAGCACAAGTGGAATACTCTGAACAATGCTGGAGACCACTGCCTGTCATCCCAGAGGGAGCAGGAATGCCCCCTCAGACATCGTGACAGACATTTCCACCTGTTGTCTGAATTTAAGAGAACGTGGGCCTGTATGTCGGCCCGCGATGCTCCAAAAGCGAAAAACCCACAGGGAATTTCGAGTGATGACATGCAAAGTCAGTGCTTACTGGTAAAGCATAGGAGATTTTATGATTATGTAGAAATATTTTAATCCCTAATGACAAAGTGTCGCTCGCTCAGTGAGTTAGGACAATGCTGGGAAGTGTCATCATGTCACGAACCGCCCTAATGGAGTACTCTGAACAGTGCAGGGAACTAGTGCAAGTCCTCCGCCCAAGCTAAAATGAGCCCTCCAGGCACTCCTGTTATACCTGAATCCCTCCCATCAGCTAAGACACCGGGAGCACACACAGCCGTAACGGGGGATGTGGCTGCATGCGTCTGATGTGCAAAGCCCCAGGAGAGAATGTGGTGGGTGCAAGGAAGAGCTCAATGATAACGGAAGGCAGGAGGAATAGCCCCACTACACAGTGGCAATCATGTACTCCATCTTGTCTGAATTTAAGGGAACGTGGGCCTGTGTGTCGGCCCGCGATGCCCCAACAGCGAAAAAACCCTTGGGGAATTTCGATTGATGATGTGCAAAGCCTGTAATCACTGGGACACATCTTCAGTTGTGCGCCTCGAGGTCTCAGGGTGTTTCGACGGCTTACCACAAGACACCCTCACCCAAGGAAGTCCCGCCGCAGTTACGCCAGCTGCGGGGTGTGTCCCTCCTGTGCTACACTACACTAGCCACTTGTCTTTTAAAAGCTTTTGTTTTTAGAGGAGTTACATTTTTAGAAATAGTTTAGAGCGCCTATTTTTAGACATTTCAGCTATTTAAAGCATTGATTTGGGGGGGCTCCCAAAAGCAACCAGCACAATTTCATTGTTAATCACCCAGAATGGCCTGTAGCACACCTTCAAATCACACCATCTCTTAGCTGTTGTTTAGCAGGCAGGACCAGAGAGCCGGCTTCCTCCCAGCCCCAAAGTCCACCCCAGCAATGACCAGGAGAAGCCCCGCCAGAGCGGAGCCCTCCCGGCCACCACCGAGCATGGAGGACCAAGGCCAGCAGAGACATGCTCTGCCTCCTTGATCCCCAATGGACCCAGGGCCAAGAAAAAAGCCAACTCTCCGGTTCCATACACCGCTCAACACAGAGAGTGGCAAAAAGAAAAAGAAAAATGTACAAATTTAAAACATGTAAGCAATGAAATATTACCAGGAATGAAGGTCCAAATCCAACAGCAGTCCAATGAAGAAGTGAAGAAGTACGTCCTCTCTGGGGTAAACTCCTCCTATCAGGTTGTTTTCTTTTTGTTTAACAATGGCCAAAGCAGGCCCTAGTCACTAAATTGGCTCTGTGTGTTAGTCAGGGTGCAGGGTACTGCAGTTGACAGCCACTCCCCCTGTGTAGGAAGGGGTGAAAGGCACTCTGGGTAAATAGCAAGAATGGGAGGGGGGAGGGAGAGGGGGGATAAGTCAGCCCCCACTGGTCTGAGTGAGGCAGTGCAGAGCCTTATGGGTAAACACGCCCCCTGACTGTGAATGTGGAAAAAAGGCTTATGAGTGCTGGTAAATTTACTGTTATATACATGAACTCTTTAAGGAGTAAATCATGTGTTGGTAACATGTATTCTGGTACATTTTGCTATATTCAAATACAAAAAAGTACTTCTTAATCCTTATCTGGTCTCTTGCACCATAAGGGAGGTGGCTGGCCAGCCCAGTAGTATGCCGGGGTAAAAAACATAGAAAAAAGAGCATGCACCTAATACCATGCTGTGGCCAGCAGAGGGCGCCATCTGTGAAAACTAAATTGTCAAAACAAATGTAGCCATAAGTTAACTGCAGTACATCTGTACATCTATAGTGACAGTCACAGTCAGGACCAGTATCATGCTGTGGCCACAAGGGGGCGCCAGCGGTGACAATTTGAAAAGGTGAAAATAAATTTGTGAAAAATACAAAGCCAATTATACTTTGCAAGTCCTGTCCCTGCTAGGGGTAGATGCAGAAAAAAGAGTAGACTATTGGTTAGGGTTAGGCACAGTGAGGGGAGAGGTTAAGGTTAGGGTTTAGGAACAGGGCTGGTTATAAACTAGAAAAAATCAGAAAAGTAAACTGGTTGGGTTCAGGCATTAGGGTTTGGGATGGTTAAGATTAGACGGAGGCACAAAGAGGGTGAAAAAAGGTCATGCAGCAACCTCTTGGGGCCAATGAGAGGAGCTGGTCCGAGGCACGGGCAATTTTTTTGGTTATCAGTAATCACTGTGAGCAGCGCAAGTTACTCAGAGCGTCCCCCAATGAAGCCCAAACGGCAACATAGTTTTTCTCGGGAGATACTGGAAAGTACTCAGAGCCTCTCCCTATGGTGACCAACGACAACATAGTTTGGAATAGAGAGACAACGGCATGGCACAGGCCGACGCATGTTAGTCCCCATCCCACCGCCCGCTTGCTTGCATGACCCATGACAGAGGAGAGGAGAACAGATAGAGGAAGAGAAGGTGGAGCCCTCCAGGCACTCCTGTTATACCTGAATCCCTCCCATCAGCTAAGACACCAGGGTCACAGTGCCCCCACGGGGGATTTGGCTGCATGCGTCTGATGTGCAGAGCCCCAGGAGAGAATGTGGTGGGTGCAAGGAAGAGATCAATGATAACGGGAGGGAGCAGGACTCGCCCCTCTACACCGTGACCGAGATTTCCACCTTTTTGGTCTGAATTTAAGGGAACGTGGGCCAGTGTGTCGGCCCGCGAATCCCCAAAAGCGAAAATCCGGGGAGGAATTTCGAGTGATGCCATCCGAGGTGTTCACGCCCTTTTGAAATATGAGGAATTAATTTTTGGAATATTGATTAAATGCAAATATCTCGCTCAGTGAGTTAGGACAATGCTTGGAAGTGTCATCATGTCACGAACCGCCCTAATGGAGTACTCTGAACAGTGCAGGGAACTAGTGCAAGTCCTCCGCCCAAGCTAAAATGAGCCCTCCAGGCACTCCTGTTATACCTGAATCCCTCCCATCAGCTAAGACACCGGGAGCACACACAGCCGTAACGGGGGATGTGGCTGCATGCGTCTGATGTGCAAAGCCCCAGGAGAGAATGTGGTGGGTGCAAGGAAGAGCTCAATGATAACGGAAGGCAGGAGGAATAGCCCCACTACACAGTGGCAATCATGTACTCCATCTTGTCTGAATTTAAGGGAACGTGGGCCTGTGTGTCGGCCCGCGATGCCCCAACAGCGAAAAAACCCGTGGGGAATTTCGATTGATGATGTGCAAAGCCTGTATTCACTGGGACACATCTTCAGTTGTGCGCCTCGAGGTCTCAGGGTGTTTCGACGGCTTACCACAAGACACCCTCACCCAAGGAAGTCCCGCCGCAGTTACGCCAGCTGCGGGGTGTGTCCCTCCTGTGCTACACTACACTAGCCACTTGTCTTTTAAAAGCTTTTGTTTTTAGAGGAGTTACATTTTTAGAAATAGTTTAGAGCGCCTATTTTTAGACATTTCAGCTATTTAAAGCATTGATTTGGGGGGGCTCCCAAAAGCAACCAGCACAATTTCATTGTTAATCACCCAGAATGGCCTGTAGCACACCTTCAAATCACACCATCTCTGAGCTGTTGTTTAGCAGGCAGGACCAGAGAGCCGGCTTCCTCCCAGCCCCAAAGTCCACCCCAGCAATGACCAGGAGAAGCCCCGCCAGAGCGGAGCCCTCCCGGCCACCACCGAGCATGGAGGACCAAGGCCAGCAGAGACATGCTCTGCCTCCTTGATCCCCAATGGACTCAGGGCCAAGAAAAAAGCCAACTCTCCGGTTCCATACACCGCTCAACACAGAGAGTGGCAAAAAGAAAAAGAAAAATGTACAAATTTAAAACATTTAAGCATTGAAATATTACCAGGAATGAAGGTCCAAATCCAACAGCAGTCCAATGAAGAAGTGAAGAAGTACGTCCTCTCTGGGGTAAACTCCTCCTATCAGGTTGTTTTCTTTTTGTTTAACAATGGCCAAAGCAGGCCCTAGTCACTAAAAGGGCTCTGTGTGTTAGTCAGGGTGCAGGGTACTGCAGTTGACAGCCACTCCCCCTGTGTAGGAAGGGGTGAAAGGCACTCTGGGTAAATAGCAAGAATGGGAGGGGGGAGGGAGAGGGGGGATAAGTCAGCCCCCACTGGTCTGAGTGAGGCAGTGCAGAGCCTTATGGGTAAACACGCCCCCTGACTGTGAATGTGGAAAAACGGCTTATGAGTGCTGGTAAATTTACTGTTATATACATGAACTCTTTAAGGAGTAAATCATGTGTTGGTAACATGTATTCTGGTACATTTTGCTATATTCAAATACAAAAAAGTACTTCTTAATCCTTATCTGGTCTCTTGCACCATAAGGGAGGTGGCTGGCCAGCCCAGTAGTATGCCGGGGTAAAAAACATAGAAAAAAGAGCATGCACCTAATACCATGCTGTGGCCAGCAGAGGGCGCCATCTGTGAAAACTAAATTGTCAAAACAAATGTAGCCATAAGTTAACTGCAGTACATCTGTACATCTATAGTGACAGTCACAGTCAGGACCAGTATCATGCTGCGGCCACAAGGGGGCGCCAGCGGTGACAATTTGAAAAGGTGAAAATAAATTTGTGAAAAATACAAAGCCAATTATACTTTGCAAGTCCTGTCCCTGCTAGGGGTAGATGCAGAAAAAAGAGTAGACTATTGGTTAGGGTTAGGCACAGTGAGGGGAGAGGTTAAGGTTAGGGTTTAGGAACAGGGCTGGTTATAAACTAGAAAAAATCAGAAAAGTAAACTGGTTGGGTTCAGGCATTAGGGTTAGGGTTAGGGTAGGGTTAGGGGGTTAGGGTTAGGGTTAGGGTTAGGGTTAGGGTTAGGGTTAGGGGTTAGGGTTAGGGTTAGGGGGTTAGGGTTAGGGGGTTAGGGTTAGGGTTAGGGTTAGGGTTAGGGTTAGGGTTAGGGTTAGGGTTAGGGTTAGGGTTAGGAAATAGGGATGAGTGCCACCCTGGAGGTGCCCGGTCATTAAGGTTCCCGGGGTCCTAGAGTGAAAAGAGTCATATATTCAGAAACCGCAGGCCCCCCCGAGGCCGCTGGTGGCTTCGGATTTGGAATCGGAGTTCGGGAAGTTGGCGAAAAAACAATGGCCTGCCGGTCATTAATGTTCCCGGCCGGTCCAGTGAACGAGACTTTGCCTACCCCCCCAAATGTGGCCCCTGGCTGTCCGAAACAGTTGGAATTAAGTCTCTATCTCATTCCGTTCCGGAGATATTGCGATTTTAAAATCCGGCCACAGGCGGTCTTTCGGACGTTCCCGTGCGGAGAAAAGGCGATTTCAAAGGTCTTCGGCCGGCCGACTTTGGGTGCCCGGTCATTAATGTTCCCGGCCGGTCCAGTGAACGAGACTTTGCCTACCCCCCCAAATGTGGCCAGGGGCTTTCCAACGCACTTGGAATGGAGTCTCTATCTCCTTCCGTTCCGGAGATATCGCGATTTTAAAATTCGCCCATAAGCGGCCATTGTAAAAATTGGGCGGGAGAGCTTTAAGGATGTCAGCTACGGGACTTTGGCTACCCCCCCAAATGTGGCCACGGGCTTTCCAACGCACTTGGAATGGAGTCTCTATCTCCTTCCGTTCCGGAGATATCGCGATTTTAAAGGTCGGCGGCCGGCCGACTTTGGGTGCCCGGTCATTAATGTTCCCGGCCGGTCCAGTGAACGAGACTTTGGCTACCCCCCCAAATGTTGCCACGGGCTTTCCAACGCACTTGGAATGGAGTCTCTATCTCCTTCCTGTCCGGAGATATGGCCGTTTTGAAATTGGGGAAAATCGTCAAATTTCACTAAGTGTCAGAGCCAAAATGAAAATTTCTGAAACTTGGTAGGAGCGCGTTTTGGGCCGCGTAGAGTCGGCCTATGTCAGTCCCGTCTTGATGGGAGCAACTTTGGGCCAAAGTGTTTGGAAACGCTATGCAATGTGTCTGAGTCTATAGTCTGGTCCGTGCTGAAGCCGTACATGTCCTTGGTTCCCTCCTAGCCCCTTCTTATCCGGAGTTATAACCGTTTGAAGAGAAGTGAAAGTAGCTTGAAATATGCCCAAGTGTTTGAGGCATGCGCCGGCTCCTTCAAACGGCCGTATCTCGGTCCAGGAACGTCTGACAGAGCTGAGACCTGTCGGCTTTTGTTCGTCTCGTCGAGACCTTTCCATAGACACCAGGACCGCCCCAGTTGGACCAGCGGTTCCGGAGATATGAACTTAAGAAGGTACTGATTTTGTCCGACTTATGTCTTCCGATAACTTTTGATAGGAACCTCGTAGAGACAGGGGACTTGTTGCGTTGGATTCAGCGTTGAATTCTCTTGCAGATAGACTACTCACTTGTCAAATTTGGACAACTAAAAATTTCGATCTTTTTCAGAAATTTCACTAAGTGTCAGACTCCAAGACATTCTTCCAGAAACTGTCTAGGACCACGTTTCAGGCCATTTGGAGCCTATAGAGACCTATAAAAAGACTGAAAAGTACCAACTTTTTACAGAAATCTGCCAAAGTGAGATACCTAGGGTTGGTCACATCCCCCGACTGGTTGGGGTAAGAGAACATGGCATGGCCAGTCATCACTCATGACACGTGTTGGGTCGGGGGTTAGGGTTAAGGTTAGGGCAGCGAAATTTATTGCTTCCGGGTTAGGGTTAGGGGTTAGGGTTAGGGTAGGGGGTTAGGGTTAGGGTTAGGGTTAGGGTTAGGGTTAGGGTTAGGGTTAGGGTTAGGGGTTAGGGTTAGGAAATAGGGATGAGTGCCACCCTGGAGGTGCCCGGTCATTAAGGTTCCCGGGGTCCTAGAGTGAAAAGAGTCATATATTCAGAAACCGCAGGCCCCCCCGAGGCCGCTGGTGGCTTCGGATTTGGAATCGGAGTTCGGGAAGTTGGCGAAAAAAACAATGGCCTGCCGGTCATTAATGTTCCCGGCCGGTCCAGTGAACGAGACTTTGCCTACCCCCCCAAATGTGGCCCCTGGCTGTCCGAAACAGTTGGAATTAAGTCTCTATCTCATTCCGTTCCGGAGATATTGCGATTTTAAAATCCGGCCACAGGCGGTCTTTCGGACGTTCCCGTGCGGAGAAAAGTCGATTTCAAAGGTCTTCGGCCGGCCGACTTTGGGTGCCCGGTCATTAATGTTCCCGGCCGGTCCAGTGAACGAGACTTTGCCTACCCCCCCAAATGTGGCCAGGGGCTTTCCAACGCACTTGGAATGGAGTCTCTATCTCCTTCCGTTCCGGAGATATCGCGATTTTAAAATTCGCCCATAAGCGGCCATTGTAAAAATTGGGCGGGAGAGCTTTAAGGATGTCAGCTACGGGACTTTGGCTACCCCCCCAAATGTGGCCACGGGCTTTCCAACGCACTTGGAATTGAGTCTCTATCTCCTTCCGTTCCGGAGATATCGCGATTTTAAAGGTCGGCGGCCGGCCGACTTTGGCTGCCCGGTCATTAATGTTCCCGGCCGGTCCAGTGAACGAGACTTTGGCTACCCCCCCAAATGTGGCCACGGGCTTTCCAACGCACTTGGAATGGAGTCTCTATCTCCTTCCTGTCCGGAGATATGGCCGTTTTGAAATTGGGGAAAATCGTCAAATTTCACTAAGTGTCAGAGCCAAAATGAAAATTTCTGAAACTTGGTAGGAGCGCGTTTTGGGCCGCGTAGAGTCGGCCTATGTCAGTCCCGTCTTGATGGGAGCAACTTTGGGCCAAAGTGTTTGGAAACGCTATGCAATGTGTCTGAGTCTATAGTCTGGTCCGTGCTGAAGCCGTACATGTCCTTGGTTCCCTCCTAGCCCCTTCTTATCCGGAGTTATAACCGTTTGAAGAGAAGTGAAAGTAGCTTGAAATATGCCCAAGTGTTTGAGGCATGCGCCGGCTCCTTCAAACGGCCGTATCTCGGTCCAGGAACGTCTGACAGAGCTGAGACCTGTCGGCTTTTGTTCGTCTCGTCGAGACCTTTCCATAGACACCAGGACCGCCCCAGTTGGACCAGCGGTTCCGGAGATATGAACTTAAGAAGGTACTGATTTTGTCCGACTTATGTCTTCCGATAACTTTTGATAGGAACCTCGTAGAGACAGGGGACTTGTTGCGTTGGATTCAGCGTTGAATTCTCTTGCAGATAGACTACTCACTTGTCAAATTTGGACAACTAAAAATTTCGATCTTTTTCAGAAATTTCACAAAGTGTCAGACTCCAAGACATTCTTCCAGAAACTGTCTAGGACCACGTTTCAGGCCATTTGGAGCCTATAGAGACCTATAAAAAGACTGAAAAGTACCAACTTTTTACAGAAATCTGCCAAAGTGAGATACCTAGGGTTGGTCACATCCCCCGACTGGTTGGGGTAAGAGAACATGGCATGGCCAGTCATCACTCATGACACGTGTTGGGTCGGGGGTTAGGGTTAAGGTTAGGGCAGCGAAATTTATTGCTTCGGGTTAGGGTTAGGGGTTAGGGTTAGGGTAGGGGGTTAGGTTAGGGTTAGGGTTGGGTTAGGGTTAGGGGTAGGGTTAGGGGGTTAGGTTTAGGTTGGTAGGGGTAGG